>NW_027036652.1:5000-15181 GCF_034236695.1 Oncorhynchus nerka | reverse complement strand
TTCTCATTCTACTGGTCTGGGGTAATGGTATGCTGGTCTGTACTGGTCTGTACTGGTCTGGGGTAATGTTATACTGGTCTGTACTGGTCTGTACTGGTCTGGGGTAATGTTATAGTGGTCTGTACTGGTCTGTACTGGTCTGGGGTAATGGTATACTGGTCTGTACTGGTCTGTACTGGTCTGGGGTAATGTTATACTGGTCTGTACTGGTCTGGGGTAATGTTATACTGGTCTGTACTGGTCTGTTCTGGTCTGGGGTAATGTTATACTGGTCTGTACTGGTCTGTACTGGTCTGGGGGTAATGTTATACTGGTCTGTACTGGTCTGTACTGGTCTGGGGTAATGTTGTATACTGGTCTGTACTGGTCTGTACTGGTCTGGGGTAATGGATACTGGTCTGTACTGGTCTGTACTGGTCTGGGGTAATGTTATACTGGTCTGTACTGGTCTGTACTGGTCTGGGGTAATGAGTATACTGGTCTGGGTCTGTAATGGTATACTGGTCTGTACTGGTCTGTACTGGTCTGGGGTAATGTTATACTGGTCTGTACTGGTCTGGGGTAATGTTATACTGGTCTGTACTGGTCTGTACAGGTCTGTACTGGTCTGTACTGGTCTGGGGTAATGGTCTGTACTGGTCTGTACTGGTCTGTACTGGTCTGGGGTAATGTTATTCGTAACCACTGTGCTGGTGTTCTGAATGGTCTCCTGGGTTTTACCATCTGCTGTGGTCTGGGGTAATGGTATACTGGTCTGTACTGGTCTGTACTGGTCTGGGGTAATGTTATACTGGTCTGTACTGGTCTGTACTGGTCTGGGGTAATGGTATACTGGTCTGTACTGGTCTGGGGTACTGGTCTGGGGTAATGGTCTGTACTGGTCTGTACTGGTCTGTACTGGTCTGGGGTAATGTTATACTGGTCTGTACTGGTCTGTACTGGTCTGGGGTAATGGTATACTGGTCTGTACTGGTCTGTACTGGTCTGGGGTAATGGTATACTGGTCTGTACTGGTCTGTTTCTGGTCTGGGGTAATGGTATACTGGTCTGTACTGGTCTGTACTGGTCTGGGGTAATGTTATACTGGTCTGTACTGGTCTGTACTGGTCTGGGGTAATGGTATACTGGTCTGTACTGATCTGTACTGGTCTGGGGTAATGTTATACTGGTCTGTACTGGTCTGTTCTGGTCTGGGGTAATGTATACTGGTCTGTAATGGTCTGTACTGGTTTGGGGTAATGGTATACTGGTCTGTACTGGTCTGTACTGGTCTGGGGTAATGTTATACTGGTCTGTACTGGTCTGTTCTGGTCTGAGGGAATGTTATACTGGTCTGTACTGGTCTGTACTGGTCTGGGGTAATGGTATACTGGTCTGTACTGGTCTGTACTGGTCTGGGGTAATGGTATACTGGTCTGTACTGGTCTGTACTGGTCTGGGGTAATGGTATACTGGTCTGTACTGGTCTGTACTGGTCTGGGGTAATGTTATACTGGTCTGTACTGGTCTGGGGTAATGTTATACTGGTCTGTACTGGTCTGTACTGGTCTGTACTGGTCTGGGGTAATGGTCTGTACTGGTCTGTACTGGTCTGGGGTAATGTTATTCGTAACCACTGTGCTGGTGTTCTGAAAGGTCTCCCTGGGTTTACCATCATGCTGTGGTCTGGGGTAATGGTATACTGGTCTGTACTGGTCTGGGGTAATGTATACTGGTCTGTACTGGTCTGTACTGGTCTGTACTGGTCTGGGGTAATGTTATACTGGTCTGTACTGGTCTGTACTGGTCTGGGGTAATGGTATACTGGCCTGTACTGGTCTGGGGTAATGGATACTGGTCTGTACTGGTCTGTACTGGTCTGTACTGGTCTGTACTGGTCTGGGGTAATGTTATACTGGTCTGTACTGGTCTGTACTGGTCTGGGGTAATGTTATACTGGTCTGTACTGGTCTGTACTGGTCTGGGGTAATGGTATACTGGTCTGTACTGGTCTGGGGTAATGTTATACTGGTCTGTACTGGTCTGTACTGGTCTGGGGTAATGGTATACTGGTCTGTACTGGTCTGTACTGGTCTGGGGTAATGGTAAACTGGTCTGTACTGGTCTGTTCTGGTCTGGGGTAATGTTATACTGGTCTGTACTGGTCAGGGTAATGGTATACTGGTCTGTACTGGTCTGTACTGGTCTGGGGTAATGTTATACTGGTCTGTACTGGTCTGTACTGGTCTGGGGTAATGTTATACTGGTCTGTACTGGTCTGTACTGGTCTGGGGTAATGGTATACTGGTCTGTACTGGTCTGGGGTAATGTTATACTGGTCTGTACTGGTTCTGTAGGGAATGTTATACTGGTCTGTACTGGTCTGTACTGGTCTGGGGTAATGGTATACTGGTCTGTACTGGTCTGGGGTAATGGTATACTGGTCTGTACTGGTCTGTACTGGTCTGGGGTAATGGTATACTGGTCTGTACTGGTCTGTACTGGTCTGGGGTAATGTTATACTGGTCTGTACTGGTCTTGGGTAATGTTATACTGGTCTGTACTGGTCTGTACTGGTCTGGGGTAATGGTATACTGGTCTGTACTGGTCTGTACTGGTCTGGGGTAATGTTATACTGGTCTGTACAGGTCTGTACTGGTCTGTACTGGTCTGGGGTAATGGTCTGTACTGGTCTGTACTGGTCTGTACTGGTCTGGGGTAATGTTATTCGTAACCACTGTGCTGGTGTTCTGAAAGGTCTCCCTGGGTTTACCATCATGCTGTGGTCTGGGGTAATGGTATACTGGTCTGTACTGGTCTGTACTGGTCTGGGGTAATGTTATACTGGTCTGTACTGGTCTGTACTGGTCTGGGGTAATGGTATACTGGTCTGTACTGGTCTGGGGTAATGGATACTGGTCTGTACTGGTCTGTACTCGTCTGTACTGGTCTGTACTGGTCTGGGGTAATGTTATACTGGTCTGTACTGGTCTGTACTGGTCTGGGTAATGGTATACTGGTCTGTACTGGTCTGGGGTAATGGTATACTGGTCTACTGGTCTGTTCTGGTCTGGGGTAATGTTATACTGGTCTGTACTGGTCTGTACTGGTCTGGGGTAATGTTATACTGGTCTGTACTGGTCTGTACTGGTCTGGGGTAATGGTATACTGGTCTGTACTGATCTGTACTGGTCTGGGGTAATGTTATACTGGTCTGTACTGGTCTGTTCTGGTCTGGGGTAATGGTATACTGGTCTGTACTGGTCTGTACTGGTCTGGGGTAATGTTATACTGGTCTGTACTGGTCTGTACTGGTCTGGGGTAATGGTATACTGGTCTGTACTGGTCTGTACTGGTCTGGGGTAATGTTATACTGGTCTGTACTGGTCTGGGGTAATGTTATACTGGTCTGTACTGGTCTGTACTGGTCTGTACTGGTCTGGGGTAATGGTCTGTACTGGTCTGTACTGGTCTGGGGTAATGTTATTCGTAACCACTGTGCTGGTGTTCTGAAAGGTCTCCCTGGGTTTACTGGTCTGTGGTCTGTAATGGTATACTGGTCTGTACTGGTCTGGGGTAATGTTATACTGGTCTGTACTGGTCTGTACTGGTCTGTACTGGTCTGGGGTAATGGTATACTGGTCTGTACTGGTCTGTACTGGTCTGGGGTAATGGTATACTGGCCTGTACTGGTCTGGGGTAATGGATACTGGTCTGTACTGGTCTGTACTGGTCTGTACTGGTCTGTACTGGTCTGGGGTAATGTTATACTGGTCTGTACTGGTCTGTACTGGTCTGGGGTAATGTTATACTGGTCTGTACTGGTCTGTACTGGTCTGGGGTAATGGTATACTGGTCTGTACTGGTCTGGGGTAATGTTATACTGGTCTGTACTGGTCTGTACTGGTCTGGGGTAATGGTATACTGGTCTGTACTGGTCTGTACTGGTCTGGGGTAATGTTAAACTGGTCTGTACTGGTCTGTTCTGGTCTGGGGTAATGTTATACTGGTCTGTACTGGTCAGGGTAATGGTATACTGGTCTGTACTGGTCTGTACTGGTCTGGGGTAATGGTATACTGGTCTGTACTGGTCTGTACTGGTCTGGGGTAATGGTATACTGGTCTGTACTGGTCTGTACTGGTCTGGGGTAATGTTATACTGGTCTGTACTGGTCTGTACTGGTCTGGGGTAATGGTATACTGGTCTGTACTGGTCTGTACTGGTCTGGGGTAATGTTATACTGGTCTGTACTGGTCTGTTCTGGTCTGAGGGAATGTTATACTGGTCTGTACTGGTCTGTACTGGTCTGGGGTAATGGTATACTGGTCTGTACTGGTCTGGGGTAATGGTATACTGGTCTGTACTGGTCTGTACTGGTCTGGGGTAATGGTATACTGGTCTGTACTGGTCTGTACTGGTCTGGGGTAATGTTATACTGGTCTGTACTGGTCTTGGGTAATGTTATACTGGTCTGTACTGGTCTGTACTGGTCTGGGGTAATGGTATACTGGTCTGTACTGGTCTGTACTGGTCTGGGGTAATGTTATACTGGTCTGTACTGGTCTGGGGTAATGTTATACTGGTCTGTACTGGTCTGTACAGGTCTGTACTGGTCTGTACTGGTCTGGGGTAATGGTCTGTACTGGTCTGTACTGGTCTGTACTGGTCTGGGGTAATGTTATTCGTAACCACTGTGCTGGTGTTCTGAAAGGTCTCCCTGGGTTTACCATCATGCTGTGGTCTGGGGTAATGGTATACTGGTCTGTACTGGTCTGTACTGGTCTGGGGTAATGTTATACTGGTCTGTACTGGTCTGTACTGGTCTGGGGTAATGGTATACTGGTCTGTACTGGTCTGGGGTAATGGATACTGGTCTGTACTGGTCTGTACTGGTCGTCTGTACTGGTCTGTACTGGTCTGGGGTAATGTTATACTGGTCTGTACTGGTCTGTACTGGTCTGGGGTAATGGTATACTGGTCTGTACTGGTCTGGGGTAATGGTATACTGGTCTGTACTGGTCTGTTCTGGTCTGGGGTAATGTTATACTGGTCTGTACTGGTCTGTACTGGTCTGGGGTAATGTTATACTGGTCTGTACTGGTCTGTACTGGTCTGGGGTAATGGTATACTGGTCTGTACTGATCTGTACTGGTCTGGGGTAATGTTATACTGGTCTGTACTGGTCTGTTCTGGTCTGGGGTAATGGTATACTGGTCTGTAATGGTCTGTACTGGTTTGGGGTAATGGTATACTGGTCTGTACTGGTCTGTACTGGTCTGGGGTAATGTTATACTGGTCTGTACTGGTCTGTTCTGGTCTGAGGGAATGTTATACTGGTCTGTACTGGTCTGTACTGGTCTGGGGTAATGGTATACTGGTCTGTACTGGTCTGTACTGGTCTGGGGTAATGGTATACTGGTCTGTACTGGTCTGGGGTAATGGTATACTGGTCTGTACTGGTCTGTACTGGTCTGGGGTAATGTTATACTGGTCTGTACTGGTCTGGGGTAATGTTATACTGGTCTGTACTGGTCTGTACTGGTCTGTACTGGTCTGGGGTAATGGTCTGTACTGGTCTGTACTGGTCTGGGGTAATGTTATTCGTAACCACTGTGCTGGTGTTCTGAAAGGTCTCCCTGGGTTTACCATCATGCTGTGGTCTGGGGTAATGGTATACTGGTCTGTACTGGTCTGGGGTAATGTTATACTGGTCTGTACTGGTCTGTACTGGTCTGTACTGGTCTGGGGTAATGGTATACTGGTCTGTACTGGTCTGTACTGGTCTGGGGTAATGGTATACTGGCCTGTACTGGTCTGGGGTAATGGATACTGGTCTGTACTGGTCTGTACTGGTCTGTACTGGTCTGTACTGGTCTGGGGTAATGTTATACTGGTCTGTACTGGTCTGTACTGGTCTGGGGTAATGTTAAACTGGTCTGTACTGGTCTGTTCTGGTCTGGGGTAATGTTATACTGGTCTGTACTGGTCAGGGTAATGGTATACTGGTCTGTACTGGTCTGTAAATGTTATACTGGTCTGTACTGGTCTGTACTGGTCTGGGGTAATGGTATACTGGTCTGTACTGGTCTGTACTGGTCTGGGGTAATGTTATACTGGTCTGTACTGGTCTGTCATGTTATACTGGTCTGGGTCTGTAATGTTATACTGGTCTGTACTGGGTCTGTACTGGTCTGGGGTAATGGTATACTGGTCTGTACTGGTCTGGGGTAATGGTATACTGGTCTGTACTGGTCTGGGGTAATGGTATACTGGTCTGTACTGGTCTGTACTGGTCTGTACTGGTCTGGGGTAATGGTATACTGGTCTGTACTGGTCTGTACTGGTCTGGGGTAATGGTATACTGGTCTGTACTGGTCTGTACTGGTCTGGGGTAATGGTATACTGGTCTGTACTGGTCTGTACTGGTCTGGGGTAATGTATACTGGTCTGTACTGGTCTGTACTGGTCTGGGGTAATGTTATACTGGTCTGTACTGGTCTGTACTGGTCTGGGGTAATGGTATACTGGTCTGTACTGGTCTGTACTGGTCTGGGGTAATGGTATACTGGTCTGTACTGGTCTGTACTGGTCTGGGGTACTGGTCTGGGTCTGGGGTAATGTTATACTGGTCTGTACTGGTCTGTACTGGTCTGGGGTAATGTTATACTGGTCTGTACTGGTCTGGGGTAATGTTATACTGGTCTGGGTCTTGGGGTAATGTTATACTGGTCTGTACTGGTCTGTACTGGTCTGGGGTAATGGTATACTGGTCTGTACTGGTCTGTACTGGTCTGGGGTAATGTTATACTGGTCTGTACTGGTCTGGGGTAATGTTATACTGGTCTGTACTGGTCTGTACAGGTCTGTACTGGTCTGTACTGGTCTGGGGTAATGGTCTGTACTGGTCTGTACTGGTCTGTACTGGTCTGGGGTAATGTTATTCGTAACCACTGTGCTGGTGTTCTGAAAGGTCTCCCTGGGTTTACCATCATGCTGTGGTCTGGGGTAATGGTATACTGGTCTGTACTGGTCTGTACTGGTCTGGGGTAATGTTATACTGGTCTGTACTGGTCTGTACTGGTCTGGGGTAATGGTATACTGGTCTGTACTGGTCTGGGGTAATGGATACTGGTCTGTACTGGTCTGTACTCGTCTGTACTGGTCTGTACTGGTCTGGGGTAATGTTATACTGGTCTGTACTGGTCTGTACTGGTCTGGGGTAATGGTATACTGGTCTGTACTGGTCTGGGGTAATGGTATACTGGTCTGTACTGGTCTGTTCTGGTCTGGGGTAATGTTATACTGGTCTGTACTGGTCTGTACTGGTCTGGGGTAATGTTATACTGGTCTGTACTGGTCTGTACTGGTCTGGGGTAATGTTATACTGGTCTGTACTGATCTGTACTGGTCTGGGGTAATGTTATACTGGTCTGTACTGGTCTGTTCTGGTCTGGGGTAATGGTATACTGGTCTGTAATGGTCTGTACTGGTTTGGGGTAATGGTATACTGGTCTGTACTGGTCTGTACTGGTCTGGGGTAATGTTATACTGGTCTGTACTGGTCTGTTCTGGTCTGAGGGAATGTTATACTGGTCTGTACTGGTCTGTACTGGTCTGGGGTAATGGTATACTGGTCTGTACTGGTCTGTACTGGTCTGGGGTAATGGTATACTGGTCTGTACTGGTCTGGGGTAATGGTATACTGGTCTGTACTGGTCTGTACTGGTCTGGGGTAATGTTATACTGGTCTGTACTGGTCTGGGGTAATGTTATACTGGTCTGTACTGGTCTGTACTGGTCTGTACTGGTCTGGGGTAATGGTCTGTACTGGTCTGTACTGGTCTGGGGTAATGTTATTCGTAACCACTGTGCTGGTGTTCTGAAAGGTCTCCCTGGGTTTACCATCATGCTGTGGTCTGGGGTAATGGTATACTGGTCTGTACTGGTCTGGGGTAATGTTATACTGGTCTGTACTGGTCTGTACTGGTCTGTACTGGTCTGGGGTAATGGTATACTGGTCTGTACTGGTCTGTACTGGTCTGGGGTAATGGTATACTGGCCTGTACTGGTCTGGGGTAATGGATACTGGTCTGTACTGGTCTGTACTGGTCTGTACTGGTCTGTACTGGTCTGGGGTAATGTTATACTGGTCTGTACTGGTCTGTACTGGTCTGGGGTAATGGTATACTGGTCTGTACTGGTCTGTACTGGTCTGGGGTAATGGTATACTGGTCTGTACTGGTCTGGGGTAATGTTATACTGGTCTGTACTGGTCTGTACTGGTCTGGGGTAATGGTATACTGGTCTGTACTGGTCTGTACTGGTCTGGGGTAATGTTAAACTGGTCTGTACTGGTCTGTTCTGGTCTGGGGTAATGTTATACTGGTCTGTACTGGTCAGGGTAATGGTATACTGGTCTGTACTGGTCTGTACTGGTCTGGGGTAATGGTATACTGGTCTGTACTGGTCTGTACTGGTCTGGGGTAATGGTATACTGGTCTGTACTGGTCTGTACTGGTCTGGGGTAATGTTATACTGGTCTGTACTGGTCTGGGGTCATGTTATACTGGTCTGTACTGGTCTGTACTGGTCTGTACTGGTCTGTACTGGTCTGGGGTAATGGTCTGTACTGGTCTGTACTGGTCTGGGGTAATGGTATACTGGTCTGTACTGGTCTGGGGTAATGGTATACTGGTCTGTACTGGTCTGGGGTAATGGTATACTGGTCTGTACTGGTCTGGGGTAATGTTATACTGGTCTGTACTGGTCTGGGGTAATGGTATACTGGTCTGTACTGGTCTGTACTGGTCTGGGGTAATGGTATACTGGTCTGTACTGGTCTGTACTGGTCTGGGGTAATGTTATACTGGTCTGTACTGGTCTGTACTGGTCTGGGGTAATGGTATACTGGTCTGTACTGGTCTGTACTGGTCTGGGGTAATGGTATACTGGTCTGTACTGGTCTGTACTGGTCTGGGGTAATGTTATACTGGTCTGTACTGGTCTGGGGTAATGTTATACTGGTCTGTACTGGTCTGTACTGGTCTGTACTTGTCTGTACTGGTCTGGGGTAATGGTCTGTACTGGTCTGTACTGGTCTGGGGTAATGGTATACTGGTCTGTACTGGTCTGGGGTAATGGTATACTGGTCTGTACTGGTCTGGGGTAATGGTATACTGGTCTGTACTGGTCTGGGGTAATGGTATACTGGTCTGTACTGGTCTGGGGTAATGTTATACTGGTCTGTACTGGTCTGTACTGGTCTGGGGTAATGGTATACTGGTCTGTACTGGTCTGTACTGGTCTGGGGTAATGTTATTCGTAACCACTGTGCTGGTGTTCTGACAGGTCTCCCTGGGTTTCCCATACATTTACCATGTGAGAGACTCATTTACTAAACACTTCCCCCACAAACACGAAACAGATTGCGTGGCGCTTCTCGTTATATGTTTTTATGAATACTGAAGAGAGAGAAACTCATCGCTCAGTCAGAACTTGTGGATAGTTTGACTCCCATTTGATGACAGCGGTGAGTGATGAGAGCACTGAGCAGAGAGAGCACTGAGCAGAGAGGGCACTGAGCAGAGAGGGCACTGAGCAGAGAGGGCACTGAGCAGAGAGGGCACTGAGCAGAGAGAGCACTGAGCAGAGAGAGCACTGAGCAGAGAGGGCACTGAGCAGAGAGAGCACTGAGCAGAGAGGGCACTGAGCAGAGAGGGCACTGAGCAGAGAGGGCACTGAGCAGAGAGGGCACTGAGCAGAGAGAGCACTGAGCAGAGAGGGCACTGAGCAGAGAGGGCACTGAGCAGAGAGAGCACTGAGCAGAGAGGGCACTGAGCAGAGAGGGCACTGAGCAGAGAGGGCACTGAGCAGAGAGAGCACTGAGCAGAGAGAGCACTGAGCAGAGAGGGCAATGAGCAGAGAGGGCACTGAGCAGAGAGAGCACTGAGCAGAGAGAGCACTGAGCAGAGAGCACTGAGCAGAGAGGGCACTGAGCAGAGAGGGCACTGGGCAGAGAGGACACTGGGCAGAGAGAGCACTGAGCAGAGAGGGCACTGAGCAGAGAGAGCACTGAGCAGAGAGAGCACTGAGCAGAGAGGGCACTGAGCAGAGAGAGCACTGAGCAGAGAGGGCACTGAGCAGAGAGGGCACTGAGCAGAGAGAGCACTGAGCAGAGAGGGGCTGAGCAGAGAGGGCACTG
>NW_027036651.1:0-15179 GCF_034236695.1 Oncorhynchus nerka | reverse complement strand
GGGTCACTTCTGGCACTGACTGTCAGTCCTGTACTGTGGACACAGCAGGGGTCACTCCTGGCACTGACTGTCAGTCCTGTGTACTGTACTGTGGACACAGTAGGGGTCACTTCTGGCACTGACTGTCAGTCCTGTACTGGACACAGCAGGGGTCACTTCTGGCACTGACTGTCAGTCCTGTGTTTTGTACTGTGGACACAGCAGGGTCACTTCTGGCACTGACTGTCAGTCCTGTGTTTCTGTACCGTGGACACAGCAGGGGTCACTTCTGGCACTGACTGTCAGTCCTGTACTGTGGACACAGCAGGGGTCACTTCTGGCACTGACTGTCAGTCCTGTGTTTGTACTGTGGACACAGCAGGGGCCACTTCTGGCACTGACTGTCAGTCCTGTACTGTGGACACAGTAGGGGCCACTTCTGGCACTGACTGTCAGTCCTGTGGTTTGTACCGTGGACACAGCAGGGGTCACTTCTGGCACTGACTGTCAGTCCTGTACTGTGGACACAGTCAGGGGCCACTTCTGGCACTGACTGTCAGTCCCTGTACTGTGGACACAGTAGGGTCACTTCTGGCACTGACTGTCAGTCCTGTACCGTGGACACAGCAGGGTCACTTCTGGCACTGACTGTCAGTCCTGTACTGTGGACACAGTGGGGCCACTTCTGGCACTGACTGTCAGTCCTGTACTGTGGACACAGTAGGGGCCACTTCTGGCACTGACTGTCAGTCCTGTGGTTTGTACCGTGGACACAGCAGGGGTCACTTCTGGCACTGACTGTCAGTCCTGTACTGTGGACACAGTAGGGGTCACTTCTGGCACTGACTGTCAGTCCTGTGTTTTGTACCGTGGACACAGCAGGGGCCACTTCTGGCACTGACTGTCAGTCCTGTACCGTGGACACAGCAGGGGCTCACTTCTGGCACTGACTGTCAGTCCTGTGTTTTGTACTGTGGACACAATAGGGTCCACTTCTGGCACTGACTGTCAGTCCTGTGGTTTGTACTGTGGACACAGTAGGGGCCATCTTCTGGCACTGACTGTCAGTCCTGTGTTTCTGTACCGTGGACACAGCAGGGGTCACTTCTGGCACTGACTGTCAGTCCTGTACTGTGGACACAGCAGGGGTCACTTCTGGCACTGACTGTCAGTCCTGTGTTTTGTACTGTGGACACAGCAGGGGTCACTTCTGGCACTGACTGTCAGTCCTGTGTTTTGTACCGTGGACACAGCAGGGGTCACTTCTGGCACTGACTGTCAGTCCTGTACTGTGGACACAGCAGGGGCCACTTCTGGCACTGACTGTCAGTCCTGTGTTTTGTACTGTGGACACAGCAGGGGCCACTTCTGGCACTGACTGTCAGTCCTGTACTGTGGACACAGCAGGGGCCACTCTGGCACTGACTGTCAGTCCTGTGTTTTGTACCGTGGACACAGCAGGGGCCACTTCTGGCACTGACTGTCAGTCCTGTACTGTGGACACAGCAGGGGCCACTTCTGGCACTGACTGTCAGTCCTGTACTGTGGACACAGCAGGGGTCACTTCTGGCACTGACTGTCAGTCCTGTACCGTGGACACAGCAGGGGCCACTTCTGGCACTGACTGTCAGTCCTGTACTGTGGACACAGCAGGGGCCACTTCTGGCACTGACTGTCAGTCCTGTACTGTGGACACAGCAGGGGCCACTTCTGGCACTGACTGTCAGTCCTGTGGTTTGTACTGTGGACACAGCAGGGGTCACTTCTGGCACTGACTGTCAGTCCTGTACTGTGGACACAGCAGGGGTCACTTCTGGCACTGACTGTCAGTCCTGTGTTTTGTACCGTGGACACAGCAGGGGCCACTTCTGGCACTGACTGTCAGTCCTGTACCGTGGACACAGCAGGGGCCACTTCTGGCACTGACTGTCAGTCCTGTGTTTTGTACTGTGGACACAATAGGGGCCATTTCTGGCACTGACTGTCAGTCCTGTGTTTGTACTGTGGACACAGTAGGGCCATTTCTGGCACTGACTGTCAGTCCTGTGTTTTGTACCGTGGACACAGCAGGGGCCACTTCTGGCACTGACTGTCAGTCCTGTGTTTTGTACTGTGGACACAGTAGGGGCCACTTCTGGCACTGACTGTCAGTCCTGTGTTTTGTACTGTGGACACAGTAGGGGCCACTTCTGGCACTGACTGTCAGTCCTGTGGTTTGTACTGTGGACACAGCAGGGGCCACTTCTGGCACTGACTATCAGTCCTGTGTTTTGTACCGTGGACACAGTAGGGGCCACTTCTGGCACTGACTGTCAGTCCTGTACTGTGGACACAGCAGGGGCCACCTGGCACTGACTGTCAGTCGCTGTACTGTGGACACAGTAGGGGCCACTTCTGGCACTGACTGTCAGTCCTGTAGTTTGTGCCGTGGACACAGCAGGGGTCACTTCTGGCACTGACTGTCAGTCCTGTACTGTGGACACAGTAGGGTCACTTCTGGCACTGACTGTCAGTCCTGTACTGTGGACACAGCAGGGGCCACTTCTGGCACTGACTGTCAGTCCTGTACTGTGGACACAGTAGGGGCCACTTCTGGCACTGACTGTCAGTCCTGTACTGTGGACACAGCAGGGGTCACTTCTGGCACTGACTGTCAGTCCTGTGTGGACACAGTTTCTGGCACTGACTGTGGACTGTGGACACAGCAGGGGCCACTTCTGGCACTGACTGTCAGTCACTGTTGTGGACACAGTAGGGTCACTTCTGGCACTGACTGTCAGTCCTGTACTGTGGACACAGTAGGGCCACTTCTGGCACTGACTGTCAGTCCTGTACTTTCCAATGACAGGCCAGGGGCCACTTCTGGCACTGACTGTCAGTCCTGTACTGTGGACAGAGCAGGCCTCTTCTGGCACTGACTGTCAAGTCCTGTACTGTGGACACAGCAGGGGCCACTTCTGGCACTGACTGTCAGTCCTGTACTGTGGACACAGCAGGGGCCACTTCTGGCACTGACTGTCAGTCCTGTTTTGTACTGTGGACACAGCAGGGGCCTCTTCTGGCACTGACTGTCAGTCCTGTACTGTGGACACAGCAGGGGCCTCTTCTGGCACTGACTGTCAGTCCCTGTACTGTGGACACAGCAGGGGCCTCTTCCTGGCACTGACTGTCAGTCCTGTACTGTGGACACAGTAGGGGCCACTTCTGGCACTGACTGTCAGTCCTGTACTGTGGACACAGCAGGGGCCACTTCTGGCACTGACTGTCAGTCCTGTACTGTGGACACAGTAGGGGCCACTTCTGGCACTGACTGTCAGTCCTGTACTGTGGACACAGCAGGGGCCTCTTCTGGCACTGACTGTCAGTCCTGTACTGTGGACACAGCAGGGGCCTCTTCTGGCACTGACTGTCAGTCCTGTGTTTTGTACTGTGGACACAGCAGGGGCCTCTTCTGGCACTGACTGTCAGTCCTGTACTATGGACACAGCAGGGCCACTTCTGGCACTGACTGTCAGTCCTGTAGTTTGTTTTGACGCCTGAACATGAATGTGCCTCAAATTGGTTGGCATGGCAACATCCCTCTTTGAACTATGTATATATGCTCCCAGTTATTGCTACAGACTAACTACTAGTGGTGTAAAGTACTTAGGAAGTTTTTTTATCTGTAATGAACTATTTATATTTTTGACAATTTTAGGTTTTACTCTACCACATTCTTAAAGATAAAAAATAAAAGAATGTACTTTTTACCCAAACATTTTTCTCTGAAACTCAAAAGTATTTGTTACATTTAGAATGTTTAGCAGAACAGGAAATGGAAATGGTCAATTCACACACTTATCAGAGAACATCCCTGGTCATCCCTACAAACTACAAGACCATGGTGCTTGCCCTACGGAGCTGTGGGAACGGCACCTCCAGTACCTCCAGGCTCTGATCACCCCTACACCCAAACAAGGGCACTGTGTTCATCCACCTCTGGCTGCTCGCCTCCCTACCACTGAGGAAGTACAGTTCCCGCTCAGCCCAGTCAAAACTGTTCGCTGCTCTGGCCCCCCAATGGTGGAACAAACTCCCCTCACGGCCAGGACAGCGGGAGTCAATCACCACCTTCCGGAGACACCTGAAACCCCACCTCTTTTTGGAATACCTAGGATAGGATAAAGTAATCCTTCTCACCCCCCTCCCCCTTAAAAATACCTAGATGCACTATTGCTAAAGTGGCTGTTCCACTGGATGTCATAAGGTGAAAGCACCAATTTGTAAGTCGCTCTGGATAAGAGCGTCTGCTAAATGACTTAAATGTAAAATGTAAAATGTACTGCCTCTGATCTGGAGGACTCACTAAACAGAACATCCTACTGTCTCTGATCTGGAGGACTCACTAAACAGAAAGAACATCCTAGTCATCCCTACTGCCTCTGATCTGGAGGACTCACTAAACAGAAACCATCCCTGGTCATCCCTACTGCCTCTGATCTGGAGGACTCACTAAACCAGAAGAACGTCCTAGTCATCCCTACTGCCTCTGATCTGGAGGACTCACTAAACAGAGAACGTCCTAGTCATCCCCTACTGCCTCTGATCTGGAGGACTCACTAAACAGAGAACATCCCTACTGTCTCTGATCTGGAGGACTCACTAAACAGAGAACATCCTGGTCATCCCTACTGCCTCTGATCTGGAGGACTCACTAAACAGAGAACATCCCTGGTCATCCCTACTGCCTCTGATCTGGAGGACTCACTAAACAGAGAACATCCCTGGTCATCCCTACTGCCTCTGATCTGGAGGACTCACTAAACAGAGAGCGTCCCTGGTCATCCCTACTGCCTCTGATCTGGAGGACTCACTAAACAGAGAACATCCCTGGTCATCCCTACTGCCTCTGATCTGGAGGACTCACTAAACAGAGAACATCCCTGGTCATCCCTACCTCTGATCTGGAGGACTCACTAAACAGAGAACATCCCTGGTCATCCCTACTGCCTCTGAATCTGGAGGACTCACTAAACAGAGAAGCGTCCCTGGTCATCCCTACCCTCTGATCTGGAGGACTCACTAAACAGAGAACATCCCTGGTCATCCCTACTGCCTCTGATCTGGAGGACTCACTAAACAGAGAACATCCCTGGTCATCCCTACTGCCTCTGATCTGGAGGACTCACTAAACACAAACGCTTAGTTTGTAAATTATGTCTGAGAGTTGAACTGTGACCCTGGCTATCCGTAAATGTAAAAAAACAAGAACATTGTGTCGTCTGGTTCTCTTAATATAAGACATTTTAAATGTATACTATAACTTTTGATACTTAAGTACATTTTAAACCAAATACTTTAAGACTTTAACTCTAATAGTATTCTACTGGGTGACTTTTACTTGAGTCATTTTCTTTTAAGAGGTCTACATTTACTTTCAAGTTTGAAAAGGGTACTTTTGTCCACCCCTGTTTATTTAACTACATAGTTTGAGATGGATTTTCAGCCGTATGGTAGGAGTGACGTCACTATCCTTTTCTACATGAAAAAAAAAGTGTTTTAGTTTAATTTATTAATTCGACCATTAAAAAAAAAAAAAAAAAAAAAAAGTACACATAAAACTTAAAAGCCTTATAAATGAACATGAATAAAAATCGAGGTTAACGGGGTTATTTCCATTGTGGTCCTCTTGAGACAAGATGGCTAGAGAGGATCCAACACAGTATGGCAGTACTAACCACATTTAACGTTAGCAACAAGACCCTGGTGTTAATGTCTGGTAAATCGGGTTTTTTATTGTCACAACAACAAAAATGGTAGACAGCGATACTATCCAACCACATTTAACAGTTAGGACACATTCCATACATCCCGCTTGTGTCCGCCATGATGCTAAAGCTAACTAGCATAGCCACACTTTCCAGCCAGTCTATCCGGGTCCCACAGCCTCCAAAAACGGACAGAAATAACCTCGTATTTAACTCACCAGCCCTTCGATCTGAATCTGCTTCACGGGTGAATCTAAAGTTGCTCCCGGAGACGTGGCAGCCATCGGGGCGGTTGGTGTCGACGGTGTTTCCTTGCGAGTAGCCATTCTGAAACACGCCGAAAAAAAGAGGGAGGAAAGAGAGGGTGGGACATGGTGCACCGGCTTTCTACGCTTGGGATAAATGGTTACATGATAAATAGTTCCGAGTGTAGAGCCATTATTCAAAGACTGGATACAGTCATATCTACAAACAGTAAGTAGTTCAAACACGATGTCATTGATTTATTGCTGCCATCACATAATTCATTTCATGAGGAAAAGATATTCAACCTCTCTCCTTTCTATACTTTTTAACAGTAAATTGTCTTGTGCCGTTCACGAGCCTTTTGGGGCCCAAAGCAACATTTAATTTCCCCACCCCCAGCGATCAAAACATTTTAGCAGCCCCCTTGACAGCGGTTAGGGAAAAAATACGTTTTAGAGTTAATTTCCTGCAATTGTACACATTTTGCCATGAGGCATAGAGAAGATGTTGTCGTTTTAAATGTAAGCTTTTTATTTAACGAGGCAAGTCAGTTAAGAACAAATTCTTATTTACAATAACGGCCTACTCCGGACGACGCTGGGCCAATTGTACTCGGCATTTGGTACTCCCAATCACGGCCGGATGTGATTCAGCCTGGATTCGAACCAGGGACTGTAGTGACGCCTCTTGCACTGAGATGCAGTGCCTTAGACACTACATAATAATGACGCCGAAGGAGATGGTTGCCGTTTTACGATCCCGTAACCAATATGTATGTTTTTATTTGTCACTTATTTTGTACATAATGTTTCTGACGCGATGTCTTATGACCGAAAAGAGCTTCTTGATATCAGGGCAGCGATTACTCACCCCGTACTGGAGGAATTCTTCAATGTGCCAGAATGACACAACAAGATGGAGGGGTTGCTAAGAGACAGATTGAATGAGTGGAATAATGTGTCAACGTGTGGTCCCACTGTGGTCTCCACCTCTTTAGAGGGCTTTGCCTCTACTGTTATGGAAGAGAAGAGAGGAGAGAGAGGGGGGAGAGAGAAAGGAGAGAGAGACAGAGAGAGAATTGAATTGAATTGAGAGAGAGAGAGAGAGAGGAAGGAAGGAAGGAAGGAAGGAAGAGAGGAAAGGAAGCTGAATGGATTTAAAAATGTATTTATTTTTCTTTATTTGTAACTTATTTTGTACATAATGTTTCTGACCGACGGTGTTTTATGACCGAAAAGAGCTTCTTGATATCAGGGCAGCGATTACTCACCCCGTACTGGAGGAATTCTTCAACGAGTCGTACGGAAACGATGACGCTATCCCTGGGGGCCCTCAATCCCAGTATTTCGCAGGAGGAAAAGACGGAGATGTCGTGGACGACGGTCCGGGTGCCTTGTAAGGATCCGTCTCAAAGTGGGTGATCTACATTTACCTTCGGTTCTATTAGCCAACGTAGAATCAAATTATAATCAAATAGACGAGCGCGTATCCGCCACGGAGCCGCAGTCAAACGACCACCCCTCATCACTGTCAAACGCTCCCTAAAACACTTCTGTGAGCAGGCCTTTCTAATCGACCTGGCCCGGGTATCCTGGAAGGACATTGACCTCATCCCGTCAGTTGAGGATGCCTGGTCATTCTTTAAAAGTAACTTCCTCACCATTTTAGATAAGCATGCTCCGTTCAAAAAATGCAGAACCAAGAACAGATACAGCCCTTGGTTCACTCCAGACCTGACTGCCCTCGACCAGCACAAAAACATCCTGTGGCGGACTGCAATAGCATCGAATAGCCCCCGTGATATGCAACTGTTCAGGGAAGTCAGGAACCAATACACGCAGTCAGTCAGGAAAGCTAAGGCCAGCTTCTTCAGGCAGAAGTTTGCATCCTGTAGCTCCAACTCCAAAAAGTTCTGGGACACTGTGAAGTCCATGGAGAACAAGAGCACCTCCTCCCAGCTGCCCACTGCACTGAGGCTAGGTAACACGGTCTCCACCGATAAATCCACGATTATCGAAAGCTTCAATAAGCACTTCAACGGCTGGCCATGCCTTCCGCCTGGCTACTCCAACCTCGCCAACAGCTCCGCCCCGCAGCTCCTCGCCTAAGCCTCTCAGGTTCTCCTTTACCCAAATCCAGATAGCAGACGTTCTGAAAGAGCTGCAAAACCTAGACCCGTACAAATCAGCTGGGCTTGACAATCTGGACCCTCTATTTCTGAAACTATCTGCCGCCATTGTCGCAACCCCTATTACCAGCCTGTTCAACCTCTCTTTCATATCGTCTGAGATCCCCAAGGATTGGAAAGCTGCCGCAGTCATCCCCCTCTTCAAAGGGGGAGACACCCTGGACCCAAACTGCTATAGACCTATATCCATCCTGCCCTGCCTATCTAAGGTCTTCGAAAGCCAAGTCAACAAACAGGTCACTGACCATCTCGAATCCCACCGTACCTTCTCCGCTGTGCAATCTGGTTTCCGAGCCGGTCACGGGTGCACCTCAGCCACGCTCAAGGTACTAAACGATATCATAACCGCCATCGATAAAAGACAGTACTGTGCAGCCGTCTTCATCGACCTCGCCAAGGCTTTCGACTCTGTCAATCACCATATTCTTATCGGCAGACTCAATAGCCTCGGTTTCTCGGATGACTGCCTTGCCTGGTTCACCAATTACTTTGCAGACAGAGTTCAGTGTGTCAAATCGGAGGGCATGCTGTCCGGTCCTCTGGCAGTCTCTATGGGGGTGCCACAGGGTTCAATCCTCGGGCCGACTCTTTTCTCTGTATATATCAATGATGTTGCTCTTGCTGCGGGCGATTCCCTGATCCACCTCTACGCAGACGACACCATTCTATATACTTTCGGCCCGTCATTGGACACTGTGCTATCTAACCTCCAAACGAGCTTCAATGCCATACAGCACTCCTTCCGTGGCCTCCAACTGCTCTTAAACGCGAGTAAAACCAAATGCATGCTTTTCAACCGATCGCTGCCTGCACCCGCATGCCCGACTAGCATCACCACTCCTGGATGGTTCCGACCTTGAATATGTGGACATCTATAAGTACCTAGGTGTCTGGCTAGACTGCAAACTCTCCTTCCAGACTCACATCAAACATCTCCAATCGAAAATCAAATCAAGAGTCGGCTTTCTATTCCGCAACAAAGCCTCCTTCACTCACGCCGCCAAGCTTACCCTAGTAAAACTGACTATCCTACCGATCCTCGATTTCGGCGATGTCATCTACAAAATGGCTTCCAACACTCTACTCAGCAAACTGGATGCAGTCTATCATAGTGCCATCCGTTTTGTCACCAAAGCACCTTATACCACCCACCACTGCGACTTGTATGCTCTAGTCGGCTGGCCCTCGCTACATATTCGTCGCCAGACCCACTGGCTCCAGGTCATCTACAAGTCCATGCTAGGTAAAGCTCCGCCTTATCTCAGTTCACTGGTCACGATGGCAACACCCATCCGTAGCACACGCTCCAGCAGGTGTATCTCACTGATCATCCCTAAAGCCAACACCTCATTTGGCCGCCTTTCGCTCCAGTACTCTGCTGCCTGTGACTGGAACGAACTGCAAAAATCGCTGAAGTTGGAGACTTTTATCTCCCTCACCAACTTCAAACATCAGCTATCCGAGCAGCTAACCGATCGCTGCAGCTGTACATAGTCTATTGGTAAATAGCCCACCCATTTTCACCTACCTCATTCCCATACTGTTTTTATACTGTTTTTTTTATTTATTTATTTACTTTTCTGCTCTTTTGCACACCAATATCTCTACCTGTACATGACCATCTGATCATTTATCACCCCAGTGTTAATCTGCAAAATTGTATTATTCGCCTACCTCCTCATGCCTTTTGCACACATTGTATATAGACTGCCCATTTTTTTTCTACTGTGTTATTGACTTGTTAATTGTTTACTCCATGTGTAACTCTGTGTTGTCTGTTCACACTGCTATGCTTTATCTTGGCCAGGTCGCAGTTGCAAATGAGAACTTGTTCTCAACTAGCCTACCTGGTTAAATAAAGGTGAAATAAATTTTTTTTTTTTTTAAGTATATCCTACCAACGGGACATTAAAAACTTGTCTCAGGATGGTAAGTCGGTGGTTTAAGATATCCCTCTAGTGGTGTGGAGGCTGTGCTTTGGCAAAGTGGGTGGGGTTACTTCCTGCCTCGCTTGGCCCTGGTCCTGGGGTATCATCGGATGGGAGCCACAGTCTCCCTGACCCCCTCCTGTCTCAGCCTCCTCTCCAGTATTTATGCTGCAGTAGTCGATGTGCTGGGGGCTAAATCAAATCAAATGTATTTATATAGTCCCGCCGTACACCAGCTGATTATCTCAAAGTGCTGTACAGAAACCCAGCCTAAAACCCCAAACTGCAAGCAATGCAGGTGTAGAAGCGCCAGTGGCGTAGGAAAAACTCCCTAGAAAGGCCGAGCCTAGGAAGAAACCTAGAGAGGAACCAGGCTATGTGGGGTGGCTAGGGTCAGTCTGTTAACTCTGAGTACTTCTCCTGTCCTATTCGGTGTCCTGTGAATTTACAGTATGCTCTCTCTAATTCTCTCTCTTTCTTTCTCTCTCCTCGGAGGACCTGAGCCCCAGGACCATGCCCCAGGACTACCTGGCATGATGACTCCTTGCTGTCCCCCAGTCCACCTGGCCGTGCTGCTGCTCCAGTTTCAACTGTTCTGCCTGCGGCTATGGAATCCTGACCTGTTCACCCGGACGTGCTACCTGTCCCAGACCTGCTGTTTTCAACTCTCTAGAGACAGCAGGAGCGGTAGAGATACTTCTTAATGATCGGCTATGAAAAGCCAACTGACATTTACTCCTGAGGTGCTGACTTGCTGCACCCTCAACAACTACTGTGATTATTATTATTTGACCATGCTGGTCATTTATGAACATTTGAACATCTTGGCCATGTTCTGTTATAATCTCCACCTGGCACAGCCAGAAGAGGACTGGCCACCCCTCATAGCCTGGTTCCTCTCTAGGTTTCTTCCCAGGTGCCTGGCCTTTCTAGGGAGTTTTTCCTAGCCACCGTGCTTCTACACCTGCATTGCTTGCTGTTTGGGGGTTTTTAGACTGGGTTTCTGTACAGCACTTTGTGACATCAGCTGATGCAAGAAGGGCTTATAAATACATTTGATTGATTGATTCTACAGTTTATCATGAGATACTCTACCTCAGGCGAGCAAAACCTTAAGATATCGTGCACCGGCTGTTTACATATATGTATAGTCCACCACTTTGAGATATCAGCTGATGTGAGAAGGGCTTTATAAATACATTTCATTTGATTAATATCTAATGTTTCACAGAGTCGTGGCTGAACAACAACATGATTAACATACAGCTGGCGGGTTTTAAGCTTTTTCGTCGGAGTGTCAACTGGTGTTGTATTCTAAACAGCAGGATTACTAAAGGGATACCTCGAGATTTTGGCAATTAAGCCCTTTATCTTCTTCCCCAGTCAGATTAACTCGTGGATACCATTTTATGTCTCAGACGTGTCCAGTATGAAGCATGCTAGCTGTTCCCATAGACTGCCATTCAATGCGCTAACGCTAGTTAGCAACATCTTACATTTTTTTTATTTGATTTCAAACTGCACAGACATGAAAAATGATATCCACGAATTCATTGGACTCTGAGGAAGTAGGTAAAAAGGTTTCATTACCAAAATATTTAAGCATCCCTTTAAGTTGCCTCAACTTGTGTCAAGTCAGTTATTTTAAGTCCACATTTCTCTAAAAGATTAAATTCATTTTGAACAGTCAGCTGGGCCAAGTCATTTTGAACAGTCAGCTGGGCCAAGTCATTTTGAACAGTCAGCTGGGCCAAGTCATTTTGAACAGTCAGCTGGGCCAAGTCATTTTGAACAGTCCGCTGGACCAAGTCATTTTGAACAGTCAGCTGGGCCAAGTCATTTTGAACAGTCAGCTGGGCCAAGTCATTTTGAACAGTCAGCTGGGCCAAGTCATTTTGAACAGTCAGCTGGGCCAAGTCATTTTGAACAGTCAGCTGGGCCAAGTCATTTTGAACAGTCCGCTGGGCCAAGTCATTTTGAACAGTCAGCTGGGCCAAGTCATTTTGAACAGTCAGCTGGGCCAAGTCATTTTGAACAGTCAGCTAGGCCAAGTCATTTTGAACAGTCAGCTGGGCCAAGTCATTTTGAACAGTCAGCTGGGCCAAGTCATTTTGAACAGTCCGCTGGGCCAAGTCATTTTGAACAGTCCGCTGGGCCAAGTCATTTTGAACAGTCAGCTGGGCCAAGTCATTTTGAACAGTCAGCTGGGCCAAGTCATTTTGAACAGTCCGCTGGGCCAAGTCATTTTGAACAGTCCGCTGGGCCAAGTCATTTTGAACAGTCAGCTGGGCCAAGTCATTTTGAACAGTCAGCTGGGCCAAGTCATTTTGAACAGTCAGCTGGGCCAAGTCATTTTGAACAGTCAGCTGGGCCAAGTCATTTTGAACAGTCCGCTGGGCCAAGTCATTTTGAACAGTCCGCTGGGCCAAGTCATTTTGAACAAGTCCGCTGGGCCAAGTCATTTTGAACAAGTCCGCTGGACCAAGTCATTGATCTTGCTTTCTGGAACAGATGCTTGATGTCATTTCACCAGACTGAAATGGTTCAGAGTTTGTAAACCAAGTAATTAAAACACTTTTTTATTTCAAATTCTTTACAGAAGTATCACAACAGCTAGTTAACCATAAGACTTAAAAAAAACACGGGATCATCCAACTTTCATTGAAACATGTGCAAGCGTCTAGTTACTTTACGCAACGACAACAAACATAGCTGTTGGAGGTACAAAACGCAACGGGAATAAAATGGGCATTATTATTATACACCTAAACAATACAATTCAATGCTAGTCGTAATATAGCCAATTTATAAACACAAATAACAACCTGTAAAAACTAAAAAAAATGATTTTTTTTTTCTCTCTCTCATGAAAACCAGAATTTTATGTCAAGTGCAATGAGGAAGACCTCGAGGTGAAGAGCACTTATTCCATTTCTCTCATGATATAACAGTACCTGTAAACAGCATGTATGTAGCATGAAAGACTAATGTTCTTACACTATTTTTTTTGGAGGGGAATTCTTGATTGGAGACTAAAAATTTGATGAATCTTTTGATGAATTTGACCGTTGCAGAGCAATGGGACATGTATTGTTCCCAACCCCCCCCCCCCCCCCCCCCCCTCCCCAAAACAAAACAACGAGTGTGGTCGGAAAGCTTTACAAAAAAAAAAAAAAAACAACTAGACAGGAAATATAAATATACTGGATAAATGCATTTCTCACTAAAAAACAACAATACTGCATGATTCAGTTGGTGGTAGAAACAGTACAATCCTTTTCAAAGTTAGCATTTAGGACCCCCCACCCCCCAACAAAAAGGCAAAAACAACTAAAACATACATAAAAATAGTAGAAAAGACATTCCCAAATGGCACCACATTCCCTATATAGTGCACTACTTTTGCCCAGAACCCTAGGAGGCTCTGGTCAAAAGTAGGGCGCTGTATAGGAACCTGTGGCATTTGGACCTCAGGCAGTGTCTAAACCAGGTGGAATCTTGGTCCGGCTGTAGCGATGATGTCACTGTAAGGCTCGGTCTGGTTGAGCTCGATGGCCTGCTGTTTCTTCAGAACCAGGAAACTGTAGAACTTGGCGGCCGCCTGCTTCTTGTTGTTGTCTCGACACAGCGCCAACAAGCTGACCTGCTCGGCTCCCGTCTTGGCCATGACTCGCTGTAGAGAGGAGAGAACAGAGAGACGGTCACCTTACTGATCAATGGTCTGTTCAACCAGATAACAGACCGACCCAGGGGGTCGTCCAGCGAGATAACAGACCGACCCAGGGGGTCGTCCAGCTAGATAACAGACCGACCCAGGGGGTCGTCCAGCTAGATAACAGACCGACCCAGGGGGTCGTCCAGCTAGATAACAGACCGACCCAGAAGGTCGTCCAGCTAGATAACAGACCGACCCAGGGGGGGTCGTCCAGCTAGAAAACAGACCGACCCAGGGGGTCGTCCAGCTAGATAACAGACCGACCCAGGGGGTCGTCCAGCTAGATAACAGACCGACCCAGAAGGTCGTCCAGCTAGATAACAGACCGACCCAGGGGGTCGTCCAGCGAGATAACAGACCGACCCAGGGGGGGTCGTCCAGCTAGAAAACAGACAGACCCAGGGGTCAGCCCAGCTAGATAACAGACCGACCCAGGGGTCGCCCAGCTAGGATAACAGACCGACCCAGGGGCGTCGGCCCAGCTAGATAACAGACCGACCCAGGGGGTCGTCCAGCTAGAAAACAGACCGACCCAGGGGGTCGTCCAGCTAGATAACAGACCGACCCAGGGGGTCGTCCAGCTAGATAACAGACCGACCCAGGGGGTCGTCCGGCTAGATAACAGACCGACCCAGGGGGTCGTCCAGCTAGATAACAGACCGACCCAGAAGGTCGTCCAGCTAGATAACAGACCGACCCAGGGGGTCGTCCAGCGAGATAACAGACCGACCCAGGGGGTCGTCCAGCTAGATAACAGACCGACCCAGGGGGTCGTCCGGCTAGATAACAGACCGACCCAGGGGGTCGTCCAGCGAGATAACAGACCGACCCAGGGGGTCGTCCGGCTAGATAACAGACCGACCCAGGGGGTCGTCCAGCTAGATGACAGACCGACCCAGGGGGTCGTCCAGCTAGATAACAGACCGACCCAGGGGGTCGTCCAGCTAGATAACAGACCGAGCCTGGGGGTCGTCCAACCAGATAACAGACCGACCCAGGGGTTCGTCCAGCTAGAAAACAGACCGACCCAGGAGAAAGTGGTTCGCCCAAATAAGAGATGATGGAATGACCGCTAAGATATGAAGTCAGTTGCCTCCAGACAACCAGATGAACCTGAACAGCTCATCATATGTAGACATCAGATATCACCAGATGTAGACATCAGATATCACCAGATGTAGACATCAGATATCACCAGATGTAGACATCAGATATCACCAGATGTAGACATCACCAGATGTAGATACCAGATATCACCAGATGTAGATACCAGATATCACCAGATGTAGACATCAGATATCATCAGATGTAGATATCAGATATCACCAGATGTAGACATCAGATATCACCAGATGTAGATACCAGATGTAGATACT
>NW_027036650.1:0-15173 GCF_034236695.1 Oncorhynchus nerka | reverse complement strand
CAGAGTCTACAACAAAACATGCTTTCCTCTCACCATGACCAATAACAGAGCTACAACAAAACATACAACCTCACCATTACCAATAACAGATGCTACAACAAAACATAACCTCACCATTACCAATAACAGAGACTACAACAAAACAGTAACCTCTCACCATTACCAATAACAGAGACTACAACAAGAGCATACTAACCTCTCACCATTACCAATACTTGAGGACTACAACAAAACATGCTAACCTCTCACCATTACCAATAACAGAGGCTACAACAAAAACATACTAACCTCTCACATTGCCAATAACAGAGGCTTCAACAAAACACACTAACCTCTCACCATTACCAATAACAGAGTCTTCAACAAAACATGCTAACCTCCTACCATTGCCAGTAAAGAGACTACAACAAAAATGTACTAACCTCTCACCATTACCAATAACAGAGAGTCTACAACAAAACATGCTTTCCTCTCACCATGACCAATAACAGAGGCTACAACAAAACATGCTAACCTCTCACCATTACCAATAACAGATGCTACAACAAAACATGCTAACCTCTCACCATTACCAATAACAGAGGCTAAACAAAACATGCTAACCTCTCACCATTACCAATAACAGAGACTACAACAAAACATAATCCCTCACCATTACCAATAACAGAGTCTACAACAAAACATGCTAAACTCTCACCATTACCAATAACAGAGGCTACAACAAAACATGCCTAACCTCTCAACATTACCAATAACAGACTTCACAAAACATACTAACCTCCTCACCATTACCAATAACAGAGGCTGCCAACAAAACATACTAACTCCCTCTCACCATTACCAATAACAGAGGCTTCAACAAAAACATACTAACCTCTCACCATTACCAATAACAGAGTCTTCAACAAAACATGCTAACCTCCTACCATTGCCAGTAACAGAGACTACAACAAAACATGCTAACCTCTCACCATTACCAATAGCAAGAGTCTACAACAAAACATGCTAACCTCTCACCATTACCAATAACAGAGTCTACAACAAAACGTGCTAACTCTCACCATTACCAATAACAGAGGATACAACAAAACATGCTAACCTCTCACCACTACCAATAACAGAGGACCACAAACAAAACATACTAACCTCTCACCATTACCAATAACAGAGTCTACAACAAAACATGCTTTCCTCTCACCATGACCAATAACCAGAGGCTACAACAAAACATAACCTCTCACCATTACCAATAACCAGAGGCTACAACAAAACATCTCATTACCAATAACAGAGGCTTCAAACAAAACATACTAAAACCTCTCACCATTACCAATAACAGAGTCTTCAACAAAACATGCTAACCTCCTACCATTGCCAGTAACAGAGACTACAACAAAACATGCTAACCTCTCACCATTACCAATAACAGAGTCTACAACAAAACATGCTTTCCTCTCACCATGACCAATAACAGAGGCTACAACAAAACATGCTAACCTCTCACCATTACCAATAACAGACTACAACAAAACATAACCTCACACCATTACCAATAAACAGAGGCTACAACAAAACATGCTAACCTCTCACCATTACCAATAACAGAGACTACAACAAAACATGCTAACCTCTCACCATTACCAATAACAGAGTCTACAACAAAACATACTAACCCTCACCATTACCAATAACTTGAGGCTACAACAAAACATGCTAACCTCTCACCATTACCAATAACAGAGGCTACAACAAAACATACTAACCTCTCACCATTACCAATATGGGAGCTACAACAAAACATACTAACCTCTCAGCATTACCACAACAGAGGCTTCAACAAAACATACTAACCTCTCACCATTACCAATAACAGGTCTTCAACAAAACATGCTAACCTCCTACCATTGCCAGTAACAGAGACTACAACAAAACATGCTAACCTCTCACCATTACCAATAACAGAGTCTACAACAAAACATGCTAAACCTCTCACCATTACCAATAACAGAGTCTACAACAAAACGTGCAACCTCTCACCATTACCAATGAGGCTACAACAAAAAACAATACAACCTCACCACTACCAATAACAGGACCACAACAAACATTTTAACCTCTCACCATTACCAATAACAGAGTCTACAACAAAACATGCTTTCCTCTCACCATGACCAATAACAGAGGACTACAACAAAACATGCTAACCTCTCACCATTACCAATAACAGGACTACAACAAAACATGCTAACCTCGAATAACCATTACCAATAACAGAGGTCAGTCTTTGTGCCTCTACCATTTCCAATAACAGGACTACAAACAAAACATGATTAACCTCTCACCATTACCAATAACAGAGTCCACAACAAAAAGTGTTCAAACCTCTTACCCATTCTTCCAATGACAATACAACAAAAGTGTTCAACTCCCAAAATGACAGGACATTATTCTACAACAAAACAGTTTCTAGCCTCACCATTGCAATAAAGAGGCACAACCAAAACATAACCTCACCATTAACCTCAAATAAAAGGTGACATTCTGTACTGTCACCTAATCACTGAAACATTATATCTCAAATACCAAGGCTCATGGAACTTTAATGCTATAAGTCACTGTCCAACACGGATAATTACTACTTTTCTGGGAAACACATGTGGATCATAAAGTGCTTGTTGACCAATCTGATAATACTGACCTCAGATTCTCCAGTTTACAGTGGGGATTCCCCAGTCCATCAGAGAGCAGCTTCACTCCTGAATCCTTCAGGTCATTGTTACTCAGATCCAGCTCTCTCAGGTGTGAGGTTTGACTCAGGAGCTGAGACCAGAGAAGCACAGCCTTCCTCTGTGACTCCACAGCCCTGACAGCCTGACAAAGAGATCATCATGACTTCACAAACACACTGTTCATTTAACACCAGTAGTGTAAAGGACAATGGCAGATGCATTTGGTTTATTCTCCCAAAGAACATATAGATTCATCTTCCGTTTCCTAGAATTGTATGGTCATATTGTTATACTAATGTGAAAATCAATGAATTTATTCAATATGTTTTTCAAAATAATATATTAAATGTTATAATACATATTTTCTCTAAACTGAATATTTCTTCCTGATGATTAGTTCTTAAATGTCATTTATTTACTCACAGAACAGCTCTGGAGGCTTTGACCACTGGCAGCAGCCTCAGAAGACCTTCCTCTGTTCTGGAGTATTTCTTCAGTCAAACACATCCAGCTCCTTTTCTGAAGTCAGCAACACAAAGACCAGAGCTGACCACTGTGCAGGTGTCAGGTTGGGTTTGAGACTTCCTGATCTCAGGGGCTTTGGATCTCCTCCACTAGAGAATGGTCATTCAGTTCATTCAGACAGTGGAACAGATTGATGCTCCTCTCTGGAGAGAGATCCTCCTGATCTTCTCCTTGATGTACTTGACTGTTTCTTTATGGCTCTGTAGGCTGCTTCTCTTGTCTTTGTCAGCAGACCTCGTATAGTACTTCTGATTGGACTCATTGAGAGGCCCAGAAGGAAGCGGAGGAAAAGGTCCAGGTTTCCGTCTCACTTTTGTAAGGCTTTATCCACAGCACTCTTGTGAAAGTAACTTCAGGCTTATGCGTTTGTTGCAGTTCATCCATTAGATTCTCATTGTTGTTGATGAATGAGAGGAACACATATACAGCAGCCAGAAACTCCTGAATGCTCAGATGAACGAAGCAGAACACCTTGTCCTGGTACAGCCCATTCCTCTTTAAAGAGCTGTGCACAACCTGAGTACACTGAGGCTTCAATGACATCAATGCCAGCCTCTTTCAGATCTTCTTCATGAAAATCAGATTGCCTTTCACAAGCTGTTGGAAAGCCAGTTTTCCCAGTGACAGAATGCTCTCTTTGTTGTCCAGTGTGGACCTGTCTCTTCTTTCCCAAGATTACTTTTTTCATTCTTCTGTGGATATGAAACACCACAAAGGTGTGTGTATATCTCAGTCAGAGTCTTGGGCATCTTCTCTCTTATGTTTCAGCATGTGTTCAGGACTGTTTGCAGAAATCCAACAGAGACTGGAATGTGGCACATGATGTGGAGGCTCCTTGATGTCTTTATGTGTGAGATGATTCTGCTAGCCAGGTCTGTCACTGGATATCTTCCTGAAGTACTCCTCCTTCTGTGGGTCCATTGAACCCTCGTACCTCTGTCACCTGGTCAACACACCTAGAAGGGATCTTATTGGCTGCTGCAGGTCGGTAGTTATCCAGAGGAGAGCAGAGGGAAGCAGAATTCTTGATGAGATTTATCAGCAGAACATCCACTGAGGTTGACTCTGTGACGCCCCAACAGATCTTGTTCTTCTGGAAGTCTAGGGGCAGTCGGCACTCATCCAGACCATCAAAGATGGAACAGAACTTTGTACTTGTTGTAGTTGAGATTCTGGATTTTTGGTTTCCATTGAGAAGTGATTAAGAAGTTCAATGAAAGTGTGTTGTCCTCTTTCATTAAATTCAGCTCCGGAAAGGGCACAAAATACAAATTGGACATCCTGGATTTGCTTTTCCCTTCAGCCCAACCAGAATGAACTTCTGCACAGAGACTATTTTCCAATGCCAGCGACTCCTTTGTCAGCACAGTTCTGATGATGGTTTGTCTTGTCCAGTTAAGGGTTTGAAGATGTCATTACATTTGATTGGAGTCTCTGGTCTTGTTTCCTGGTTGTTGTCTCCATCTGTCTCAGCTCATGTTCTGTGGCCTCTCTGTTCACCCTCTGTGATGTGGCTCTGTGTAGATCTTATTGAGAAGTGTTGGGTTTCCTTGTTTAGCGATCCCCTCAAATACACATTGAAACTTCTTCTTTAGATTAGATTTGAGTTCACGTTGGCAAATCACAGCAGGATCATCTGAATCTAGAAATAACACAGAGGATATTAATATTACGTCTGTTTTAATGCCTACAGTATATTAGGATGTGTAGGACTGTTGTAAAGTTTGAAATTACATGAATTTATTCTCTAAACTGACTGTATAAATGTGTACAGTATTGTAGGACTGTTATGAAGTTTAAATATTTTCAAAAAGACCGGTGTGATTGATTATATTATTATTGGTATTAGGATTAGCCTATGGATTATGAAAACAACAACAATAAATGGGAAAATGGGAGGAGAAATGACTAGAGACAGTGTTGTTTAACTCACTGACCAGGACCCATGAGTTCTTCTTACCTTTGTTCAGTAGAAAAGTCTCCCTCTCTAAACCATATAGGTAGACCCATAGACTTGTCACTCTTCATGGACACACAGCTGGGAACAGGGTAGGCTGGTCTCTCCTGCTTGATTGGTCTTCAACACAACAGAGACAAACATTACATCTCTCATCTACTCTGAGCTCAGATTCCAAAACTCTATATGTCACTTTTCAGAAATGTTCGTAAATGAGCTTTTATTGTTTATAGAAGTTATGAATGAGATTGCTAGGTACTGCTAGATTTTATACAGTCAAATGTGACCGACCGGCTCGATTTGGTCTCATGTCGCAAAATTTGAAAATGTGTATTTCACATAAGATAAAAGTAGACTGAGGGCTAGAGTATGGTAGATCAGACACTACAGTCGAGGAACAATTTGGAAAGTAATTCTGCTTTGAACGTTGATTGACTTGTAACCTCACTTTTGAGAAAATGTCCTTTGAATGTTTTGGTTCCTACTGGAGAGGTCTTCTTTGTCTACAGGGCTGCTACTTTGGCAGATAATGTCACCCATCTAAATAAATATATTTATTTGTATATAATTAACTACATATATGGTGTTTTTGGTTGATGTCAGTTTCATTGCTTGTTATGCTATAAATGGTTATTTTATGGTTGTAAGTGGTAAAATGAACAAGAACATTTTAAAATGTGCAATTCTGAGTAATTACTACTTTAGTAAAGAATTACACATTATTCTGTACTACTGCAGTTGCTCCATAATTCCAATAGATGGAAGCATAAGACCACAAATGACATTTCAGAAGATTAGTTTAGTTTTCTCCCTGGATACACCACCACTCCCCCTCACAGGAAAACTCCTGTGTGCTTCTTTCTGTCCCTTTCCACACTGCTAACACAAGAGGAAGGACTGAAAAAGCATTTAACAGATTACTGTGAAGTAATATACTGATGATTCATGTTTATTATTTCCTGTTTTCTTAGTAGTAGTCTGTAGTATAGTCTGTGGTTGCTGCTATTTTATGTCCATTATATTGCTGCTTGTAGCCTATAACTGATGCTTCATGGTCCATCATATTGCTGCTTGTAGCCTATAACTGATGCTTCGTGGTCCATCATATTGCTGCTTGTAGCCTATAACTGATGCTTAAAGTGTCCATCATATTGCTGCTTGTAGCCTATAACTGATGGTCCATCATATTGCTGCTTGTAGCCTATAACTGATGCTTCGTGGTCCATCATATTGCTGCTTGTAGCCTATAACTGATGCTTCATGGTCCATCATGTTGCTGCTTGTAGCCTATAACTGATGCTTCATAGTCCATCATGGTCCATCATATTGCTGCTTGTAGCCTATAACTGATGCTTCATGGTCCATCATATTGACTATAACTGATGCTTTGTCCATAGCCTATAACTGATGCTTCATGGTCCATCATATTGCTGGTAGCCTATAACTGATCATATTCTTTATGTCAACTGATGCTTCATATAGACTATAACTGATGCTTCATGGTCCATCATATTGCTGCTTGTAGCCTATAACTGATGCTTTGTGGTCTTTATGTCAATCATATTGATAACTGATGCTTCTTGGCCATCATGCTGCCATCAACTGGAAATATTTAGCAATTAAAAGTTATTAATTCACCTACAGACATTGGTGAGGCAGCTGAGAAATAAAGTGTATTTTTCTGGTTAATTCCTTAGATCTCTAACCTGCCCCATCTATCACACGCCAACTACTAGACTTTCACATAGAGGTTACTAGGTCACCCAGTTCAAACCACATTTGAAAAATAAACTAGTCTTGTTTATTAAGTGTTCTGCCTTGAAATAATAAATATAATGAAAGAACAAAACAAAAACAGCAAAATGCTGAGACAGGTTTTGATTAACAAAATAATCAGTGCTATTTAGTACTATAATGGTAATTACATAACATAATATTATTACTAAAATAGTTTCTAAAAGTGTTCTAGGCTACCTTACCCTATAATTAGGGTTAAGGGTAAAATAGGTAATACGTAGCTAATCAATGAGCTAGACCTGTCCATTTGGTTTGCAACTCAGTCAACCCGTACAGCATTCGTTCAATTAAATGTCTACGGATGAATACCAATAATAATATAATCAGTCACACCAGTCTGTAATGCATTATGAATACATTTACACATTTATAAAGTCAGTTTAGAGAATACATTATTATAACTTTCTGTGCTGTTCAGAGACAAGCATAAAGTTACTGTCTACAAGAGTGCTGTGGATAAAGCCTTACAAAGTGAGACGGGAAACCTGGACCTTTTCCTCCGCTTCCTTCTGGGCCTCTCACTGGAGTCCAATCAGAAGCACTTACGAGGTCTACTGACAACGACAAGAAGCAGCTCAAAGACCCATGGAGAAACAGTCAAGTACATCAAAGAGAAGATCAGGGAGAATCCTCTCCAGAGAGGAGCATCAATCTGTTCCACTGTCTGAATGAACTGAATGACCATTCTCTAGTGGAGGAGATCCAAAGCTACCTGAGATCAGGAAGTCTCTCAAAACCCAAACTGTCACTTGCACAGTGGTCAGCTCTGGTCTTTGTGTTGCTGACTTCAGAAAAGGAGCTGGATGTGTTTGACTGAAGAAATACTCCAGATCAGAGGAAGGTCTTCTGAGGCTGCCAGTGGTCAAAGCCTCCAGAGCTGCTCTGTGAGTAAATGGAAATGACATATAAGAACTAATCATCAGGAAGAGATATTCAGTTTAGAGAAAAATATGTATTATAATATGTATATAATATTACATTGAAAAACATATTGAATCAATGCTTTTATGTTCACATTAGTATAACAATATGACCATACAATTCTAGGAGACGGAAGATGAATCTATATGTTGTTTGAGAGAATAAACAAAATGCATCTACCATTGTCCTTCTACACTACTGGTGTTAAATTAACAGTGTGTTTGTGAAGTCATGATGATCTCTTTGTCAGGCTGTCAGGCTGTGGAGTCACAGAGGAAGGCTGTGCTTCTCTGGTCTCAGCTCTGAAGTCAAACCCCTCACACCTGAGAGAGCTGGATCTGAGTAACATCTGTTATTGGTAATGGTGAGAGGTTAGCATGTTTTGTTGTAGCCTCTGTTATTGGTAATGGTGAGAGGTTAGCATGTTTTGTTGTAGTCTCTGTTATTGGTAATGGTGAGAGGTTAGCATGTTTTGTTGTACCCTCTGTTACTGGTAATGGTGAGAGGTTAGCATGTTTTGTTGTAGCCTCTGTTATTGGTAATGGTGAGAGGTTAGCATGGTTTGTTGTATCCTCTGTTATTGGTAATGGTGAGAGGTTAGCATGTTTTGTTGTATCCTCTGTTATTGGTAATGGTGAGAGGTTAGCATGTTTTGTTGTAGTCTGTTAGTGGTAATGGTGAGAGGTTAGCATGTTTTGTTGTAGCCTCTGTTATTGGTAATGGTGAGAGGTTAGCATGTTTTGTTGTAGTCTCTGTTATTGGTAATGGTGAGAGGTTAGCATGTTTTGTTGTAGTCTCTGTTATTGGTAATGGTGAGAGGTTAGTATGTTTTGTTGTAGTCTCTGTTATTGGTAATGGTGAGAGGTTAGCATGTTTTGTTGTAGCCTTTGTTATTGGTAATGGTGAGAGGTTAGCATGTTTTGTTGTAGCCTCTGTAACATTCTAACTCATTATTATTATGATTCATTCAAGATCTGTTTTAATCATGGCATCCTCAGGATGAATCTAGTGGTATTTAGAGACATATTGTCTACTCACTTAGACAGAACATTTCTCCAGTCATCATCCACTATTCAGTTAATAATTGACAAAACATAAAATACATCCAAAACAAACTATGAATGCATTAATGTCACCTCATATGAAACATTTGATTTCCAAACCATTCATTTATGAATAGATATGCTCTCACCACTGGTGTCCCCCAGGGCTCTGTTCTAGGCCCTCTCCTATTCTCGCTATACACCAAGTCACTTGGCTCTGTCATAACCTCACATGGTCTCTCCTATCATTGCTATGCAGACGACACACAATTAATCTTCTCCTTTCCCCCTTCTGATGACCAGGTGGCGAATCGTGATTCTGCATGTCTGGCAGACATATCAGTGTGGATGACGGATCACCACCTCAAGCTGAACCCTCGGCAAGACGGAGCTGCTCTTCCTCCCGGGAAGGACTGCCCGTTCCATGATCTCGCCATCACGGTTGACAACTCCATTGTGTCTTCCTCCCAGAGCGCTAAGAACCTTGGCGTGATCCTGGACTCAACCACCCTGTCGTTTCTCAAATAACATCAAGGCGGTGGCCCGTTCCTGTAGGTTCATGCTCTACAACATCCGGCAGTACGACCTTTCACACAGGAAGCGGGCGCAGGTCCTAAATCCAGGCACTTGTCATCTCCGTCTGGATTACGGCACTCGCTATTGGCTGGGCTCCCTGCCTGTGCCATTAAACCCCTACAACTCATCCAGAACGCCGCAGTCCGCCTGGTGTTCAACCTTCCCAAGTTCTCTCCGTCACCCCGGCTCCTCCGCTCTCTCCACTGGCTTCCAGTTGAAGCTCAGCATCTCATAAGACCATGGTGCTTGCCCACGGAGTTGTGGAGGGAACGGCACCTCAGTACCTCCAGGCTCTGATCAGGCCCTACACCCAAGAAACAAAGGGCACCAAGTGCTCATCCACCTCTGCCTAACAACTCTCTGCCACTGGTACAGTTCCCGCTCAGCCCAGTCAAAACTGTTCGCTGCTCTGGCCCCCAATGGTGGAACAAACTCCTCCGACGCCAGGACAGCGAGTCAATCACCACCTTCCGGAGACACCTGAACCCCACCCCCTTTAAGGATGCCTAGGATAGGATAAAGTAATCCTTCTCACCCCCCTTAAAGATTTAGATGCACTATTGTAAGTGAAACATTTCCAACTGGATGTCATAAGGTGAATGCACCAATTTGTAGTCGCTCTGGATAGGAGCGTCTGCTAAAATGCTTAAATGTTGTAAATGTTAAACTGGTCTGGTCAGTCCACTATAATATTTGTACTAAACATGTTTCTATCTGCAGGCAATACTTTGATCATTTGTTTTCTAATAATGAAACATTCATTTATGAATAGATATTGCAGGTTTCAGGATTGATATATCTGAAAATGTTGAACAAATATATATTTTCACCGCAAAGAATATCAGTGTGATTTTAGTATGATTTGACTCTTTGTGGGCTGTCAGGCTGTCTAGTCACAGAGAAGGCTTGCTTCTCTGGTCTCAGCTCTGAGGTCAGCCCCTCACACCTGAGAGGCTGGACCTGAGTAACAATGACCTGAAGGATTCAGAGTGAAGCTGCTCTCTGCTGGACTGGGAATCCCACTGAAGCTGGAGACTCTGGTCAGTATTCCTGTGAGTTGGTCAACAAGTGATAACTGTTCACCAGATCCACATGTTTACCAGACACCATAGTCCACACCATATGTGTTTGGACAGTGAAGCTTACAGTTTTACATTTTGGTGCTCTGCTCCAGCATTTTGGATTTGAGCTAGAATGTTTCATATTAGGAGACAGTACAGAATGTCACCTTTTATTTGAGGGAATTCATACTCATATTTTACCGTTTAGATATGAATAGTGAATAATAATGATGAATAACAATGTTCTAGAGGCACAAATATCAGTATAAATGCTAATATAAATTCTAATCTCCTCTGTTATTGGTAATGGTGAGAGGTTAGCATGTTTTGTTGTAGCCTCTGTTATTGGTAATGGTGAGAGGTCAGCATGTGTCGTTGTAGTCTCTGTTATTGGTAATGGTGAGAGGTTAGCATGTTTTGTGGTAGCCTCTGTTATTGGTAATGGTGAGAGGTTAGTATGTTTTGTTGTAATCTGTTATTGGTAATGGTGAGAGGTTAGCATGTTTGTTGTAGCCTCTGTTATTGGTAAATTGCTAAATCTGATTCCTCACTGTCTGTCTTCTGACTGATACTACTTTTAAACTGGTCTGGTCAGTCTACTATAATATTTGTACTATACATTTTCTATCTTGCAATGCTTTGATAATTTGTCATTTCTAATAATGATACATTCATTTCCAAATAGATATGGAAGGTTTCAGGACACTGATATATCTGAATATGTTAAAAAAATATACTGCCACTATTTTCCCCACCAAAGAATATCAGTGTGATTTTAATATGTTTGTTGGGCTTTCCTGTTCAAACTGGCTTTAATAATACTAAACAAAAAAAACTTAAGTGACAACCTCCTGATCTATTCTTGGACCAATTGTAAGCCTACCTCATGGGACTTCCAACAATGATCTAGTTGTGGAGCAGCCCGACCCAACCCGGGTCTGCAGTGAAGCCTCTAGCAGTACCATAGGTCGCTGTGCCCTCTAACGCAGATTTAAAAAAGGTGAAACACCTGAGAGAGCTGGATCTGAGTAACAATGACCTGAAGGATTCAGGAGTGAAGCTGCTCTCTGCTGGACTGGAGGATCCACACTGCAGACTGGAGAAACTCAAGTATGTAGAGGGTTTATGTCAATGTTCATATCAGACATGTTTGACTTATCAGGCTGGTTAAGACAAACATTCTTACCACCACTTGGACAAAGTTATATGCTGACTGTGTGTGTGTGTGTGAGTTCAGGTGTATCCCTCAATGACTGTCTGTTCTTCTGCTTACCGCTACAGTGTGGAACATGGTGGAGAGAACAGAATGAATCCTGGGATTAGAAAATGTGAGTGTTGACTGCTGTGAAGAATATGACTCCGGAATAAGTCTTGGTCAGGTTAGGTCAGGAATCAAAGATCCACCATCATTGCCCTTGGTCATATTAAATATCAGCTGTAGTTCTACGGAAGCAGAAATCAGGGACACCAACGTTTACAAAAGAGTTGATTTGACAATGTGTGTGTGTGTGTGTGTGTGTGTGTGATTAATGGGAATAAGTATGTTTTATATTACCGACAGTATAACATATGATCATTCAACAAGTCTCAAGTAAACTTCTCCTTTTGATACCCAGAAATCACATTAAATGAATTAGTGAAAAGAGTTAACATTCATGTGAATGATGATGATTTCTAATATTGTGTCTGGTTTCATTCATCAGATGTCTGTGATCTCACACTGGACCCAAACACAGTAAACAGACACCTCTCTCTGTCTGAGGAGAACAGAAAGGTGACATGGAGGAGAGAGGAACAGCCGTATCCTGATCACCCAGAGAGATTTGATGGCTGTGGACAGGTGCTGTGTAGAGAGGGTCTGACTGGGCGCTGTTACTGGGAGGTAGAGAGGAGTGGGGGAGGGGTTGGTATAGGAGTGACATATAAAGGAATCAACAGGAGAGGAGGGGATAATGACTGTTGTCTTGGATACAATGACAAGTCCTGGAGTCTGTTCTGCTATGACAACAGTTACTATGCCAGTCACAATAATAATCTCACTACCATAGACGTCCCCTCCTCCAGCTCCCACAGAGTAGGAGTGTATCTGGACTGGCCAGCCGGCACTCTGTCCTTCTATAGAGCCTCCTCTGACACACTGACCCACCTGATCACATTCACCTCCACATTCACTGAGCCCTTCTATCCAGGGTTTAGGGTTTGGGGTGATGGTGACTCAGTGTCCCTGAAATAACAACAGTGTCAATAATAACCTGACACACACACACACAGGACACACACACACAGGACACACACACACAGGACACACACACACACTGGACACACACACACACTGGACACACACACACACTGGACACACACACACTCTGGACACACACACACACACTGGACACACACACACACACTGGACACACACACACACTGGACACACACACACACTGGACACACACACACACAGGACACACACACACAGGACACACACAAGACACACACACACTCTGGACACACACACACACTCTGGACACACACACACTCTGGACACACACACACACAGGACACACACACTGGACACACACACATACACACAATACTGTCACACAGGACACACACACAGGACAATAATACCTGGACACACAATACTGGACACACAATAATTGGACACACACACACACACTACACACACACACACACACGGACAATAATACACACTGAATAATAATAATAATAACAATACTTGAAGGGCACACACACATACACACACACACACTGGACACACACAATGTTTAATTGGACACACACACACACACACACTGACACACACACACACACACTGATCACACACCTGACACACACATACATACACACTGGACAATAATAACACACCTGACACACACACACACACTACACACACACTGATTGCACACACATACTGACACACACACACACGGACAATAATACACACACACTGGACACACACATACTGACACACACACACACACACTGGACACAAGCACACAGGGACAATAATACACACACACACACCTGGACGTAACAACACTCTGGACACACACACACACCACACTGGACACACACACACACACCTGGACACACACACACACTGGACCGACACACACACTGGACAAATACACACGCACACACACACTCTGGAGCACACACACACACTCTGGACAACACACACACACACACTGGAACACACACACACACTGGACCACACACCACACTGACACACACACACACACTGGACACACACACACACACACACTGGACACACACACAGTGGACACACACACACACACACACTGGACGCACACACACTCTGGACACACACACACACACTGGACACACACACTGGACAAATACACACGCACACACACACTCTGGACGCACACACACACTCTGAACACACACACACACACTGGACACACACTCTGGCACACACACACTCTGGACACACACACTCTGGACACACACACTCTGGACACACACACACTCTGGACACACACACTCTGGACACACACACACACTCTGGACACACACACACTCTGGACACACACACACACTCTGGACACACACACACACTCTGGACACACACACACAGACAAGACACACACACACAGACAGGACACACACACACAGACAGGACACACACACACAGACAGGACACACACACACACACTGGACACACACACACTGGACACACACATACTCTGGACACACACACACACACTGGACAAATACACACACACACACACACACAGGACACACAAGCACAGGACACACACACACTCTGGACACACACACACACTGGACACACACACACACACTGGACACACACACACACTGGGGACACACACACTCTGGACACACACACACACTGGACACACACACTGGACAAACACACACACTCACACACACTGGACAAATACACACACACACACACACACACACAGGACACACACACACTGGACATACACACACTGGGGACACACACACTCTGGACACACACACACTCTGGACACACACACACATGGCACACACACACACACTGGACACACACACACACTGGACACACACACACACAGGACACACACACACAGGACACACACACACTAGGACACACACACACACAGACACACACACACACACTGGACACACACACACACAGGACACACACACACACAGGACACACACACACAGGACACACACACACACTGGACACACACACACTGGACACACACACACACTGGACACACACACACACTGGACACACACACACACACTGGACACACACACACACACTGGACACACACACACACCTGGACACACACACACACTGACACGACACACACACACACTGGACACACACACACACACTGACACACTGGACACACACACACACTGGACACACACACACACTGGACACACACACACTGGACACAACACACAGTGGACACACACACACACACACACTGGACGCACACACACACTCTGGACACACACACACACACACTGGACACACACACACACACTCGGACACACACAC
>NW_027036649.1:0-15159 GCF_034236695.1 Oncorhynchus nerka | reverse complement strand
ATTTGTCACATACACATGGTTAGCAGATGTTAATGCGAGTGTAGCGAAATGCTTGTGCTTCTAGTTCCGACAATGCAGTGATAACCAACAAGTAATCTAACTAACAATTCCAAAACTACTGTCTTATACACAGTGTAAGGGGATAAGGAATATGTACATAAGGATATATGAATGAGTGATGGTACAGAGCAGCATACAGTAGATGGTATCGAGTACAGTATATACATATGAGATGAGTATGTAGACAAAGTAAACAAAGTGGCATAGTTAAAGTGGCTAGTGACATAAGGATGCAGTCGATGATCTAGAGTACAGTATATACATATGCATATGAGATGAATAATGTAGGGTAAGTAACATTATATAAGGTAGCATTGTTTAAAGTGGCTAGTGATATATTTACATCATTTCCCATCAATTCCCATTATTAAAGTGGCTGGAGTTGGGTCAGTGTCAATGACAGTGTGTTGGCAGCAGCCACTCAATGTTAGTGGTGGCTGTTTAACAGTCTGATGGCCTTGAGATAGAAGCTGTTTTTCAGTCTCTCGGTCCCAGCTTTGATGCACCTGTACTGACCTCGCCTTCTGGATGATAGCGGGGTGAACAGGCAGTGGTTCGGGTGGTTGATGTCCTTGATGATCTTTATGGCCTTCCTGTAACATCGGGTGGTGTAGGTGTCCTGGAGGGCAGGTAGTTTGCCCCCGGTGATGCGTTGTGCAGACCTCACTACCCTCTGGAGAGCCTTACGGTTGAGGGCGGAGCAGTTGCCGTACCAGGCGGTGATACAGCCCGCCAGGATGCTCTCGATTGTGCATCTGTAGAAGTTTGTGAGTGCTTTTGGTGACAAGCCGAATTTCTTCAGCCTCCTGAGGTTGAAGAGGCGCTGCTGCGCCTTCTTCACGACACTGTCAGTGTGAGTGGACCAATTCAGTTTGTCTGTGATGTGTATGCCGAGGAACTTAAAACTTGCTACCCTCTCCACTACTGATCCATCGATGTGGATAGGGGGTGTTCCTCTGCTGTTTCCTGAAGTCCACAATCATCTCCTTAGTTTTGTTGACGTTGAGTGTGAGGTTATTTTCCTGACACCACACTCCGAGGGCCCTCACCTCCTCCCTGTAGGCCGTCTCGTCGTTGTTGGTAATCAAGCCTACCACTGTTGTGTCGTCCGCAAACTTGATGATTGAGTTGGAGGCGTGCGTGGCCACGCAGTCGTGGGTGAACAGGGAGTACAGGAGAGGGCTCAGAACGCACCCTTGTGGGGCCCCCGTGTTGAGGATCAGCGGGGAGGAGATGTTGTTGCCTACCCTCACCACCTGGGGGCGGCCCGTCAGGAAGTCCAGTACCCAGTTGCACAGGGCGGGGTCGAGACCCAGGGTCTCGAGCTTGATGACGAGCTTGGAGGGTACTATGGTGTTGAATGCCGAGCTGTAGTCGATGAACAGCATTCTCACATAGGTATTCCTCTTGTCCAGGTGGGTTAGGGCAGTGTGCAGTGTAGTTGAGATTGCATCGTCTGTGGACCTATTTGGGCGGTAAGCAAATTGGAGTGGGTCTAGGGTGTCAGGTAGGGTGGAGGTGATATGGTCCTTGACTAGTCTCTCAAAGCACTTCATGATGACGGAAGTGAGTGCTACGGTAGTCGTTTAGCTCAGTTACCTTAGCTTTCTTGGGAACAGGAACAATGGTGGCCCTCTTGAAGCATGTGGGAACAGCAGACTGGTATAGGGATTGATTGCACAATCTATACTGTATATCGTTTTGTGTACATATCGGTTAATAACTTTGCATACCACCTTCTAACTACTTGTTGTTTTTAATTTTGACTTTAATTTGTTATTATTGTTTATTGTAATGATTGATTATTGTACTGTAATGTTGAGGTTAGCTAGCATGCAATCACTTAGCTGAACCTATGATATCTACTGTAAACTCTTACTGTATGTTGAGGTTAGCTAGCATGCAATCACTTAGCTGAACCTCTTATATCTACTGTAAACTCTACTGTAATGTTGATTAAGCTAGCATGCAATCACTTAGCTGAACCTATTATATCTACTGTAAACTCTACTGTAATGTTGAGGAGCTACTGTAGTAGACAATCACTTAGCTGAACATTTCATACCTGTAAACTCTGTGTAATGTTGAAGTTGGCTAGCATGCAATCAGTTAGCTGAACCTCTTATATCTACTGTGTAATGTTGTTGGCTGTGAATCACGTAGGTATTATATCTACGTAAACTCTACTGTAATGTTGGTGTTGTCATTTAGCTGAACCTATTATATCTACTGTAAACTCATGTAATGTTGAGGGCTGCTATGTCACTTAGCTGAACATTTTACAGCTGCCTCTGTGTCCGAGGGTACGTAGAGACTAGGGTGTTGTTTGGGACGACAGCTCATCAACAGGGCACTATGTTGTGACAGACAGCGCCCGTAGTGTCTACGTAGAGACTACAGGTGTTGTTTGGGACGACAGCTCATCAACAGGGCACTATGTTGTGACAGACAGCGCCCGTAGTGTCTACGTAGAAACTAGGGTGTTGTTTGGGACGACAGCTCATCAACAGGGCACTATGTTGTGACAGACAGCGCCCGTAGTGTCTACGTAGAGACTAGGTGTTGTTTGGGACGACAGCTCATCAACAGGGCACTATGTTGTGACAGACAGCGCCCGTAGTGTCTACGTAGAGACTAGGGTGTTGTTTGGGACGACAGCTCATCAACAGGTCACTATGTTGTGACAGACAGCGCCCGTAGTGTCTACGTAGAGACTAGGTGTTGTTTGGGACGACAGCTCATCAACAGGGCACTATGTTGTGACAGACAGCGCCCGTAGTGTCTACGTAGAGACTAGGGTGTTGTTTGGGACGACAGTCATCTTTGCCGAACGTGTCAGAGGGAATATTCCGTTCTTTCTCTCGTCACCTCCCAAACGCCCTAAAAAAAATAGTTTTTTCACACCAGCAGTAAGACATTTCCTTTGGAGAGACTGGATCCACACAACATGTCTTGTCAAGATGTCTCAAGGTAATATCACACAGGCTGCACTGTCTATTCCAGGAATGGGCCAATCTATTCTGTCTAGATGTGTCCTAGGCTCACTGTCTATTCCAGGAATGGTCCCCATCTATTCTGTGTAAATGTGTCCTAGGGCTCGTCACTGTCTATTCCAGGAATGGGCCCATCTATTCTGTGTAAATGTGTCCTAGGGCTCGTCACTGTCTATTCCAGGAATGGGCCCATCTATTCTGTCTAAATGTGTTCTAGGGCTCGTCACTGTCTATTCCAGGAATGGGTCCATCTATCTAAATGTGTCCTAGGGCTCGTCACTGTCTATTCCAGGAATGAGCCCATCTATTCAGTCTAAATGTGTCCTAGGGCTTGTCACTGTCTATTCCAGGAATGGGCCCTTCTATTCTGTTTAAATGTGTCCTAGGGCTCGTCACTGTCTATTCCAGGAATGGGCCCATCTGTCTAAATGTGTCCTAGGGCCTGGTCACTGTCTATTCCAGGAATGGGCCCATCTATTCTGTTTAAATGTGCTCTAGGGCTCGTCACTGTCTATTCCAGGAATGGGCCCATCTGTCTAAATGTGTCCTAGGGCTCGTCACTGTCTATTCCAGGAATGGTCCCATCTATTCTGTTTAAATGTGCCCTAGGGCTCGTCACTGTCTATTCCAGGAATGGGCCCATCTGTCTAAATGTGTACTAGGGCTCGTCACTGTCTATTCCAGGAATGGTCCCATCTATTCTGTTTAAATGTGCCCTAGGGCTGCGTCACTGTCTATTCCAGGAATGGTCCCATCTATTCTGTTTAAATGTGTCCTAGGGCTCGTCACTGTCTATTCCAGGAATGGTCCCATCTATTCTGTTTAAATGTGCCCTAGGGCTCGTCACTGTCTATTCCAGGAATGGTCCCATCTATTCTGTTTAAATGTGTCCTAGGGCTCGTCACTGTCTATTCCAGGAATGGTCCCATCTATTCTGTCTAAATGTGCCCTAGGGCTCGTTACTGTCTATTCCAGGAATGGGCCCTTCTGTCTAAATGTGTCCTAGGGCTCGTCACTGTCTATTCCAGGAATGGGCCCATCTGTCTAAATGTGTCCTAGGGCTCGTCACTGTCTATTCCAGGAATGGTCCCATCTATTCTGTTTAAATGTGCCCTAGGGCTCGTCACTGTCTATTCCAGGAATGGGCCCATCTGTCTAAATGTGTCCTAGGGCTCGTCACTGTCTATTCCAGGAATGGTCCCATCTATTCTGTGTAAATGTGCCCTAGGGCTCGTCACTGTCTATTCCAGGAATGGTCCCATCTATTCTGTTTAAATGTGCCCTAGGGCTCGTCACTGTCTATTCCAGGAATGGTCCCATCTATTCTGTTTAAATGTGTCCTAGGGCTCGTCACTGTCTATTCCAGGAATGGTCCCATCTATTCTGTCTAAATGTGCCCTAGGGCTCGTTACTGTCTATTCCAGGAATGGGCCCTTCTGTCTAAATGTGTCCTAGGGCTCGTCACTGTCTATTCCAGGAATGGGCCCATCTGTCTAAATGTGTCCTAGGGCTCGTCACTGTCTATTCCAGGAATGGTCCCATCTATTCTGTGTAAATGTGCCCTAGGGCTCGTCACTGTCTATTCCAGGAATGGGCCCATCTATTCTGTTTAAATGTGCCCTAGGGCTCGTCACTGTCTATTCCAGGAATGGTCCCATCTATTCTGTTTAAATGTGCCCTAGGGCTCGTCACTGTCTATTCCAGGAATGGTCCCATCTATTCTGTTTAAATGTGCTCTAGGGCTCGTCACTGTCTATTCCAGGAATGGTCCCATCTATTCTGTTTAAATGTGCCCTAGGGCTCGTCACTGTCTATTCCAGGAATGGGCCCTTCTATTCTGTTTAAATGTGTCCTAGGGCTCGTCACTGTCTATTCCAGGAATGGGCCCATCTGTCTAAATGTGTCCTAGGGCTCGTCACTGTCTATTCCAGGAATGGTCCCATCTATTCTGTTTAAATGTGTCCTAGGGCTCGTTACTGTCTATTCCAGGAATGGTCCCATCTATTCTGTCTAAATGTGTCCTAGGGCTCGTCACTGTCTATTCCAGGAATGGTCCCATCTATTCTGTTTAAATGTGTCCTAGGGCTCGTCACTGTCTATTCCAGGAATGGGCCCATCTGTCTAAATGTGTCCTAGGCCTCACTGTCTATTCCAGGAATGGTCCCATCTATTCTGTTTAAATGTGTCCTAGGGCTCGGTACTGTCTATTCCAGGAATGGTCCCATCTATTCTGTCTAAATGTGTCCTAGGGCTCGGCCACTGTCTATTCCAGGAATGGTCCCATCTGTCTAAATGTGTTCTAGGGCTCACTGTCTATTCCAGGAATGGGCCCATCTGTCTAAATGTGTCCTAGGGCTCGTTACTGTCTATTCCAGGAATGGGCCCATCTGTCTGTGTCCTAGGGCTCGCAATTCCAGGAATGGGCCCATCTGTCTAAATGTGTCCTAGGCTCGTCACTGTCTATTCCAGGAATGGTCCCATCTATTCTGTGTAAATGTGTCCTAGGGCTCGTCACTGTCTATTCCAGGAATGGTCCCATCTATTCTGTTTAAATGTGCCCTAGGGCTCGTCACTGTCTATTCCAGGAATGGTCCCATCTATTCTGTTTAAATGTGCCCTAGGGCTCGTCACTGTCTATTCCAGGAATGGTCCCATCTATTCTGTTTAAATGTGCCCTAGGGCCTGGTCACTGTCTATTCCAGGAATGGTCCCATCTATTCTGTTTAAATGTGTCCTAGGGCTCGTCACTGTCTATTCCAGGAATGGTCCCATCTATTCTGTTTAAATGTGCCCTAGGGCTCGTCACTGTCTATTCCAGGAATGGGCCCATCTGTCTAAATGTGTCCTAGGGCTCGTCACTGTCTATTCCAGGAATGGTCCCATCTATTCTGTTTAAATGTGCCCTAGGGCTCGTCACTGTCTATTCCAGGAATGGTCCCATCTATTCTGTTTAAATGTGCCCTAGGGCTCGTCACTGTCTATTCCAGGAATGGTCCCATCTATTCTGTTTAAATGTGCCCTAGGGCTCGTCACTGTCTATTCCAGGAATGGTCCCATCTATTCTGTTTAAATGTGTCCTAGGGCTCGTCACTGTCTATTCCAGGAATGGTCCCATCTATTCTGTTTAAATGTGCCCTAGGGCTCGTCACTGTCTATTCCAGGAATGGGCCCATCTATTCTGTTTAAATGTGCCCTAGGGCTCGTCACTGTCTATTCCAGGAATGGGCCCATCTGTCTAAATGTGTCCTAGGGCTCGTAACTGTCTATTCCAGGAATGGGCCCATCTGTCTAAATGTGTCCTAGGGCTCGTCACTGTCTATTCCAGGAATGGTCCCATCTATTCTGTGTAAATGTGTCCTAGGGCTCGTCACTGTCTATTCCAGGAATGGTCCCATCTATTCTGTTTAAATGTGTCCTAGGGCTCGTCACTGTCTATTCCAGGAATGGGCCCATCTGTCTAAATGTGTCCTAGGGCTCGTCACTGTCTATTCCAGGAATGGTCCCATCTATTCTGTTTAAATGTGTCCTAGGGCTCGTCACTGTCTATTCCAGGAATGGGCCCATCTATTCTGTCCAAATCCAAAATCAAATCAAATGTTATTAATCACATGCGTTGAATACAACAGTGAAACTTACGAGCCTCTAAGGCCTTCCTCTGACACCGCCTGGTATAGAGGTCCTGAATGACAGGAAGCTTTGCCCCAGTGATGTACTGGGCCTTCCTCTGACACCGCCTGGTATAGAGGTCCCGAATGACAGGAAGCTTTGCCCCAGTGATGTACTGGGCCTTCCTCTGACACCGCCTGGTATAGAGGTCCTGAATGACAGGAAGCTTTGCCCCAGTGATGTACTGGGCCTTCCTCTGACACCGCCTGGTATAGAGGTCCTGAATGACAGGAAGCTTTGCCCCAGTGATGTACTGGGCCTTCCTCTGACACCGCCTGGTATAGAGGTCCTGAATGACAGGAAGCTTTGCCCCAGTGATGTACTGGGCCTTCCTCTGACACCGCCTGGTATAGTCCTGAATGACAGGAAGCTTTGCCCCAGTGATGTACTGGGCCTTCCTCTGACACCGCCTGGTATAGAGGTCCTGAATGAAAGGAAGCTTTGCCCCAGTGATGTACTGGGCCTTCCTCTGACACCGCCTGGTATAGAGGTCCTGAATGACAGGAAGCTTTGCCCCAGTGATGTACTGGGCCTTCCGCACCGCCTGGTACCTTCTTTGCAGTGCTGGGCCTTCCTCTGACACCGCCTGGTATAGGGGTCCTGAATGCTCTCAATGGTGCAGCTGTAAAACCTTTTGAGAATCTGAGGACCCATGCCAAATCTTTTCAGTCTCTTGATTGGGAATAGCTTTTGTCGTGCCCTCTTCACAACAGTCTTGGTGTGCTTGGACCATGTTAGCTTGTTAGTGAGGTGGACACCAAGGAACTTGAAGCTCTCAACCTGCTCCACTACAGCCCCGTCGATGAGAATGGGGCGTGGCTCCGTGCCTCTTTTTCCTGTAGTCCACAATAATCTCCTCTGTCTTGATTATGTTGAGGAGAGGTTGTTGTCCTGGCACCACACGACAAGGTCTCTGACCTCCTCCCTATAGGCTGTCTGTCATTGTCGGTGATTAGGCCTTCCACTGTTGTGTCATCGGCAAACATAATGATTGTGTTGGAGGTCATGAGTGAATAGGGAGTACAGGGAGGGGGACTGAGCACGCACCCCTGAGGGGCCCCTGTGTTGAGGATCAGCGTGGCGGATGTGTTGTTACCTACCCTTACCACCTGGGGGCGGCCCGTAGGAAGTCCAAGGACCAGTTGCACAGAGATGTTTAGTCCCAGGATCCTTAGCTTATTGATGAGCTTTGAGGGCACTATGGTGTTGAACGCTGAGCTGTAAATGAATAGCATTCTCACATAAGTGTTCCTTTTGTCCATGTGTGAAAGGGCAGTGTAGAGTGCAATAGAGATTACATCATCTGTGGATCTGTTTGGGCGGTATGCACATTGGAGTGGGTCTAGGGTTTCTGGGATAATGGTGCTGATGTGAGCCATAACCAGCCTTTTAAAGCATTTCATGACTACAGACATGAGTGCTACGGGTCGAAGTCATTTAGGCAGGTTACCTTAGTGTTCTTGGGCACAGGGACATGTTGGTATTACAGACTCGGACAGGGAGAGGTTGAAAATGTCAGTGAAGACACTTGCTAGTTGGTCAGAGCATGCTCGCAGTACACGTCCTGGTAATCCCCGTCTGAACCTGCGGCCTTGTGAATGTTGACCTGGCTAAAGGTCTTTCTGACATCGGCTGCGTAGAGCGTGATCACACAGTCTTCCAGAACAGCTGGTGCTCTCATGCACGTTTCAGTGTTATTTGCCTCAAGCGAGCATAGAAGTAGTTTAGCTGTCTGGTAGGCTCTTGTCACTGGGAAGCTCTCCGCTGTGCTTCCTTTGTAGTCTGTAGTGGTTTGCAGGCCCTGCCACATCCGACGAGTACAATTCAATCTTAGTTCTGTATTGACGCTTTGCCTGTTTTATGGTTCTCGGAGGGCATAGCGGGATATCTTATAAGCTTCTGAGTTAGAATCCCACTCCTTGAAAGCAGCAGCTCTAGCCTTTAGCTCAATTAGTATTTGGTAGCATTGCCTTTAAATTGTTTAACTTGTTCTAATGTTTTGGGTAGCCTTCCACAAGCTTCCTACAAGAAGTTGGATGAATTTTGGCCCATTCCTCCTGACAGAGCTGGTGTAACTTTCTCAGGTTTGTAGGCCTCCTTGCTCGCACACGGTTTTTCAGTTCTGCTCACAAATGTTCTATAGGATTGAGGACAGGGCTTTGTGTTGGCCACTCCAATACCTTGACTTTGTTGTCCTTAAGCCATTTTGCCACGACTGTGGAAATGTGCTTGGGGTCATTGTCCGTTTGGAAGACCAATTTGTGAACAAGCTTTAACTTCCTGACTGATGTCTTGAGATGTTGCTTCAACATATGCACGTAATTTTCTTGCCTCATGATGCCATCTATTTTGTGAAGTGCACCAGACCCTCCTGCAGAAAAGCACCCCCACAACATGATGCTGCCACCCCCGTGCTTCACAGTTGGGATGGTGTTCTTCGGCTTGCAAGCCTCCCCCTTTTTCCTCCAAACATAACGCTGGTCATTATGGCCAAACAGTTGTATTTTTGTTTCATCAGACCAGAGGACATTTCTCCACAAAGTACGATCTTTCTCCCCATGTACAGTTGCAAACCATAGTCTGGCTTCTTAATGGCTGTTTTGGAGCAGTGGCTTCTTTCTTGCTGAGCGGCTTTTCAGGTTATGTTGTGTAGACGTGACTTGCAAAACTATAGTTTGTTAACAAGAAATGTGTGGATGGTTGGATGAGAGAAGAGAGAGAAAAAGGGGTAAGGAGAGATGGTTGGATGAGAGAAGAGTAGAAGGGGGTAGGAGGATGAGTGGATGAGAGAAGAGAAGAGAAAAGGGGGGGTAAGGGGAGATGGTTGGATTAGAGAAGGGAAGAAGGGGGTAAGGAGAGAAGGTTGGATGAGAGAAGGGAAGAAGGGGTAAGGAGAGATGGTTGGATGAGAGAAGGGAAGAAGGGGTAAGGAGAGATGATTGGATGAGAGAGGGGACTATGGAGAGATGATTGGCTGAGAGAAGGGAGGGGTAAGGAGAGATGATTGGATGAGAGAAGGGGGTAAGGAGAGATGATTGGATGAGAGAAGGGAAGAAGGGGGTAAGGAGAGATGATTGGATGAGAGAAGGGAAGAAGGGGGTAAGGAGAGATGATTGGATGAGAGAAGGGAAGAAGGGGGTAAGGAGAGATGATTGGTTGAGAGAAGGGAAGAAGGGGGTAAGGAGAGATGATTGGATGAGAGAAGGGAAGAAGGGGTAAGGAGAGATGATTGGATGAGAGAAGGGGACTAAGGAGATGATTGGCTGAGAGAAGGGAGGGGGTAAGGAGAGATGATTGGATGAGAGAAGGGAAGAAGGGGTTTAAGGAGAGATGATTGGATGAGAGAAGGGAAGAAGGGGTTTAAGGAGAGATGATTGGATGAGAGAAGGAAGTTTGTTATAAAGAGGCAGGAGAACATGATGAAAGTGTTGTTAGGTAGGGCAGAGAAAAGACATAGGACAACAGAGCGGCATAGAATTACCATGAATAATAAATGTGTTGTTCCACAAAAAAAATAGTTCTTTTGCATCCCTTTGATATGTTATTTAGGAACTCGTACAATAATTTAGCATTTTAAAAGCATGTTCTTTTAAATGAAGTGCCCTTAATTTAGACCACATGGAGATTTTCAATAAATGCAGTGTTTTGTCACACCGTCAAACCTGTAGTCACCGGTAGTGGGTTTTAACACACTTACCCAGATCTCACCATCACTGGAAAGACCAGGCTATTATGTTGCTTCTACAAAGTCATTTTTAGGATCATAATTTTTTTAATGTGATTAGTGATTCATTTATGTGTGTCCCTCATTTTAAGGGCAACGCCGTTATCTTGAACTGAACTCTGAGTTTGAATATGGTGAAAGTACATCTTTATATATATATATATTATATTTTTATATATATATACACACATCATAGTGTAAAAGTAGGTGAACTGGTTCTATTATCAGGTGAACTGGTTTCTATTACCAGGTGAACTGGTTCTATTAGAAGTTGAGCTGGTTCTATTACCAGGTGAGCTGGTTCTATTACAGGTTGAACTGGTTCTATTACCAGGTGAGCTGGTTCTATTACCAGTTGAGCTGGTTCTATTATCAGTTGAACTGTTCTATTACCAGGTGAGCTGGTTCTATTAGGTGAACTGGTTCTATTACCAGGTGAGCTGGTTCATTACCAGGTGAGCTGGTTCTATTATCAGGTGAACTGGTTATTTACCAGGTGAGCTGGTTCTGTTACCAGGTGAACTGGTTCTATTACCAGGTGAGCTGGTTCTGTTACCAGGTTGAAGGTTCTATTACCAGGTGAACTGGTTCTAACTTATCAGGTGAGCTGGTTCTATTACCAGTTGAGCTGGTCCTAACCAGGTGAGCTGGTTCTATTATCAGGTGAACTGGTTATTACCAGGTGAACTGGTTCTATTATCAGGTGAACTGGTTCTATTACCAGGTGAGCCTTCTGCAGGTGAGCTGGTTCTATTATCAGGTGATGGTTTGTGTTACCCCGTGAACTGGTTCATTAGCAGGTGAGCTGGTGTTCTTACCAGGTGAACTGGTTCTATTATCCAGGCAGAACTGTTTATATTACGCTGGTCATTATCAGGTGAGCTGGTTCTATTATCAGGTGAACTGGTTCTGTTACCAGGTGAACTGGTTCTATTAGCAGGTGAACTGGTTCTATTACCAGGTGAACTGGTTCTATTACCAGGTGAACTGGTTCTATTACCAGGTGAGCTGGTTCTATTATCAGGTGGACTGGTTCTATTATCAGGTGAGCTGGTTCTATTACCAGGTGAACTGGTTCTATTACCAGGTGAACTGGTTCTATTACCAGGTGAGCTGGTTCTATTATCAGGTGAGCTGGTTATATTATCAGGGGGACTGGTTCTATTATCAGGTGAACTGGTTATATTATCAGGTGGACTGGTTCTATTATCAGGTGAACTGGTTATATTATCAGGTGGACTGGTTCTATTATCAGGTGAGCTGGTTCTATTATCAGGTGAACTGGTTCTATTACCAGGTGAGCTGGTTCTATTATCAGGTGAACTGGTTATATTATCAGGTGAAATGGTTCTATTATCAGGTGAACTGGTTCTATTACCAGGTGAACTGGTTCTATTACCAGGTGAGCTGGTTCTATTACCAAGTGAGCTGGTTCTATTACCAGGTGAGCTGGTTCTATTACCAGGTGAGCTGGTGCTATTATCAGGTGAGCTGGTGCTATTATCAGGTGAGCTGGTTCTATTACCAGGTGAGCTGGTTATATTATCAGGTGGACTGGTTCTATTATCAGGTGAACTGGTTATATTATCAGGTGGACTGGTTCTATTATCAGGTGGACTGGTTCTATTATCAGGTGAAATTGTTATATTATCAGGTGAATTGGTTCTATTATCAGGTGGACTGGTTCTATTATCAGGTGAACTGGTTATATTATCAGGTGAACTGGTTATATTATCAGGTGGACTGGTTCTATTATCAGGTGAAATTGTTATATTATCAGGTGAATTGGTTCTATTATCAGGTGGACTGGTTCTATTATCAGGTGAACTGGTTCTATTATCAGGTGGACAGGTTCTATTATCAGGTTAAATGGTTATATTATCAGGTGAGCTGGTTCTATTATCAGGTGAACTGGTTATGTTACCAGGTGAACTGGTTCTATTAGCAGGTGAACTGGTTCTATTACCAGGTGAACTGGTTCTATTACCAGGTGAACTGGTTCTATTACCAGGTGAGCTGGTTCTATTATCAGGTGGACTGGTTCTATTATCAGGTGGACTGGTTCTATTATCAGGTGAAATTGTTATATTATCAGGTGAATTGGTTCTATTATCAGGTGGACTGGTTCTTATTATCAGGTGAACTGGTTATATTATCAGGTGAACTGGTTATATTATCAGGTGGACTCATTATCAGGTGAAATTGTTATATTATCAGGCTGAATTGGTTCTATTATCAAAGTCACTGGTTCTAGGATCATGAACTGGTTTTTATCAGGTGGACAGGTTCTATTATCAGGTTAAATGGTTATATTATCAGGTGAGCTGGTTCTATTATCAGGTGAACTGGTTATGTTACCAGGTGAACTGGTTCTATTAGCAGGTGAACTGGTGATTACCAGGTGAACTGGTTATATATTACCAGGTGAATTGGTTCTATTACCAGGTGAGCTGGTGTAAAATCAGGTGGACTGGTTCTATTATCAGGTGAGCTGGTTCTATTACCAGGTGAACTGGTTCTATTACCAGGTGAACTGGTTCTATTACCAGGTGAGCTGGTTCTATTATCAGGTGAGCTGGTTCTATTATCAGGTGAACTGGTTATATTATCAGGTGAGCTGGTTCTGTTACCAGGTGACCTGGTTCTATTATCAGGTGAAATGGTTCTATTATCAGGTGAATTGGTTCTATTATCAGGTGAACTGGTTCTATTATCAGGTGAACTGGTTCTATTATCAGGTGAACTGGTTCTATTATCAGGTGAATTGGTTCTATTATCAGGTGGACTGGTTCTATTATCAGGTGAACTGGTTCTATTATCAGGTGAAATGGTTATATTATCAGATGAGCTGGTTCTATTATCAGGTGAGCTGGTTCTGTTACCAGGTGAACTGGTTCTATTACCAGGTGAACTGGTTCTATTACCAGGTGAGCTGGTTCTGTTACCAGGTGAACTGGTCTATTACCAGGTGAACTGGTTCTGTTATCAGGTGAACTGGTTCTGTTCTGGGTCATGTTCTGGTGTTTTGTGGTGGAAAACTGAAAGGTGGAGTATTACAAATCAACCCTCTTACTCATCGATAGACACTTCCTGTCACTCATCGATAGACACTTCCTGTTACTCATCGATAGACACTTCCTGTTACTCATGGATAGACACTTCCTGTTACTCATAGATAGACACTTCCTGTTACTCATCGATAGACACTTCCTGTTACTCATCGATAGACACTTCCTGTTACTCATCGATAGACACTTCCTGTTACTCATCGATAGACACTTCCTGTCACTCATCGATAGACACTTCCTGTTACTCATCGATAGACACTTCCTGTTACTCATAGATAGACACTTCCTGTTCCACATAGATAGACACTTCCTGTTCCACATAGATAGATACTTCCTGTTACTCATAGATAGACACTTCCTGTTACTCATCGATAGACACTTCCTGTTACTCATCGATAGACACTTCCTGTTACTCATCGATAGACACTTCTTGTTACTCATAGATAGACACTTCCTGTTACTCATAGTTACACTTCCTGTTACTCATAGATAGATAATTTCCTGTTCCATCCACATAGATAGACACTTCCTGTTCCACATAGATAGACACTTCCTGTTACTCATCGATAGACACTTCCTGTTACTCATCGATAGACACTTCCTGTTACTCATCGATAGACACTTCCTGTTACTCATCGATAGACACTTCCTGTTACTCATTGATAGACACTTCCTGTTACTCATAGATATACACTTCCTGTTACTCATTGTTACACTTCCTGTTCCACATGGATAGACACTTCCTGTTCCACATAGATAGACACTTCCTGCTCCACATAGATAGACACTTCCTGTTCCACATAGATAGATACTTCCTGTCACTCATAGATAGACACTTCCTGTCACTCATAGATAGATACTTCCTGTTCCACATAGATAGACACTTCCTGTTCCACATAGATAGACACTTCCTGTTACTCATCGATAGACACTTCCTGTCACTCATAGATAGACACTTCCTGTTCCACATAGATAGACACTTCCTGTTCCACATAGATAGACACTTCCTGTTACTCATCGATAGACACTTCCTGTTACTCATCGATAGACACTTCCTGTCACTCATAGATAGACACTTCCTGTTCCACATAGATAGACACTTCCTGTTCCACATAGATAGACATTTCCTGTTACTCATCGATAGACACTTCCTGTCACTCATAGATAGACACTTCCTGTTCCACATAGATAGACACTTCCTGTTCAACATAGATAGACACTTCCTGTCACTCATAGATAAACACTTCCTGTTCCCCATAACAAGCTTCCATTCCCCCTGTCACATTAGGAGTTGTGGCTGATTTAAGATGAAAAGGTCAACTCTGTTACTATGGAAACATCGTTTTTTATACAATTTAATGTTTGCTCTTTATGACAGAATGTTAAATTAGCTGAACGACCCAATTAGAAGACTGGTGTGTGCATTCTGCTAGCCCTGCTAATTCCCAAATTAATGGAACGACCCAATTAGAAGACTGGTGTGTGCATTCTGCTAGCCCTGCTAATTCCCAAATTAATGGAACGACCCAATTAGAAGACTGGTGTGTGCATTCTGCTAGCCCTGCTAATTCCCAAATTAATGGAACGACCCAATTAGAAGACTGGTGTGTGCATTCTGCTAGCCCTGCTAATTCCCAAATTAATGGAA
>NW_027036648.1:0-15136 GCF_034236695.1 Oncorhynchus nerka | reverse complement strand
CCTTATGACATCAGTGGAACAGCCACTTTACAATAGTGCATCTAAATCTTTTAAGGGGGGGAGAGGATTACTTTATCCTATCCTAGGTATTCCTTAAAGAGGTGGGGTTTCAGGTGTCTCCGGAAGGTGGTGATTGACTCCGCTGTCCTGGCGTCGTGAGGAGTTTGTTCCACCATTGGGGGCCAGAGCAGCGAACAGTTTTGACTGGGCTGGCGGGAACTGTACTTCCTCAGTGGTAGGGAGGCGAGCAGGCCAGAGGTGGATGAACGCAGTGCCCTTGTTTGGGTGTAGGGCCTGATCAGAGCCTGGAGGTACTGAGTGCCGTTCCCCTCACAGCTCCGTAGGCAAGCACCATGGTCTTGTAGCGGATGCGAGCTTCAACTGGAAGCCAGTGGAGAGAGCGGAGGAGGGGGGTGACGTGAAGAACTTGGGAAGGTTGAACACCAGACGGGCTGCGCGTTCTGGATGAGTTGTAGGGGTTTAATGGCACAGGCAGGAGCCCAGCCAACAGCGAGTTGCAGTAATCCAGACGGGAGATGACAAGTGCCTGGATTAGGACCTGCGCCGCTTCCTGTGTGAGAGAACAGGGTCGTACTCTGCGGATGTTGTAGAGCATGAACCTACAGGAACGGGCCACCGCCTTGATGTTATTTGAGAACGACAGGGTGTTGTCAGGATCACGCCAAGGTTCTTAGCGCTCTGGGGAGGAGACACAATGGAGTTGTCAACCGTGATGGCGAGATCATGGAACGGGCAGTCCTTCCCCGGGAGGAAGAGCAGCTCCGTCTTGCCGAGTTCAGCTTGAGGTGATGATCCGTCATCACACTGATATGTCTGCCAGACATGCAGAGATGCGATTCGCCACCTGGTCATCAGAAGGGGAAAGGAGAAGATTAATTGTGTGTCGTCTGCATAGCAATGATAGGAGAGACCATGTGAGGTTATGACAGAGCCAAGTGACTTGGTGTATAAGCGAGAATAGGAGAGGGCCTAGAACAGAGCCCTGGGGGACACCAGTGGTGAGAGCACGTGGTGAGGAGACGGATTCTCGCCACGCCACCTGGTAGGAGCGACCTGTCAGGTAGGACGCAATCCAAGCGTGGGCCGCGCCGGAGATGCCCAACTCGGAGAGGGTGGAGAGGAGGATCTGATGGTTCACAGTATCGAAGGCAGCCGATAGGTCTAGAAGGATGAGAGCAGAGGAGAGAGAGTTAGCTTTAGCAGTGCGGAGCGCCTCCGTGATACAGAGAAGAGCAGTCTCAGTTGAATGACTAGTCTTGAAACCTGACTGATTTGGATCAAGAAGGTCATTCTGAGAGAGATAGCGGGAGAGCTGGCCAAGGACGGCACGTTCAAGAGTTTTGGAGAGAAAAGAAAGAAGGGATACTGGTCTGTAGTTGTTGACATCGGAGGGATCGAGTGTAGGTTTTTTCAGAAGGGGTGCAACTCTCGCTCTCTTGAAGACGGGAGGGACGTAGCCAGCGGTCAGGATGAGTTGATGAGCGAGGTGAGGTAAGGAGAAGGTCACCGGAGATGGTCTGGAGAAGAGAGGAGGGGATAGGGTCAAGCGGGCAGGTTGTTACGGCCGGGCCGTCACAAGACGCGAGATGTCATCTGGAGAGAGAGGGGAGAAAGTCGTTTGACTTAGCAAACGAGGATCGGATGTCGTCGACCTTCTTTTTCAAAATGGTTGACGAAGTCATCTGCAGAGAGGGAGGGAGGGGGGAGGGGGAGGAGGATTCAAGAGGGAGGGAGAAGGTGGCAAACTCGCAAGCTCGCAGGTTCCTAATCCAGGCACTTGTCATCTCCCCGTCTGATTACTGCAACTCGCTGTTGGCTGGGCTCCCTGCCTGTGCCATTAAACCCCTACAACTCATCCAGAACGCCGCAGCCCGTCTGGTGTTCAACCTTCCCAAGTTCTCTCACGTCACCGCTCCTCCGCTCCCTCCACTGGCTTCCAGTTGAAGCTCGCATCCGGCTACAAGACCATGGTGCTTGCCTACGGAGCTGTGAGGGGAACGGCACCTCAGTACCTCCAGGCTCTGATCAGGCCCTACACCCAAACAAGGGCACTGCGTTCATCCCACCTCTGGCCCTGCTCGCCTCCCTACCACTGAAGAAGTACAGTTCCCGCTCAGCCCAGTCAAAACTGTTCGCTGCTCTGGCCCCCAATGGTGGAACAAACTCCCTCACGACGCCAGGACAGGCGGAGTCAATCACCCACCTTCCCGGAGACACCTGAAAACCCCACCTCTTTAAGGAATACCTAGGATAGGATAAAGTAATCCCTCACCCCCTCCCTGAAAAGATTTAGATGCACTACTGTTCCACTGGAGGTCATAAGGTGAATGCACCAATTTGTAAGTCGCTCTGGATAAGAGCGTCTGCTAAATGACTTAAATGTAAATGTTAAATGCAAAGAGCTTCCTAGGGTTAGAGGCAGATGCTTGGAATTTAGAGTGGTAGAAAGTGGCTTTAGCAGCAGAGACAGAGGAGGAAAATGTAGAGAGGAGGGAGTGAAAGGGATGCCAGGTCCGCAGGGAGGCGAGTTTCCTCCATTTCCGCTCGGCTGCCCGGGAGCCCTGTTCTGTGAGCTCGCAATGAGTCGTCGAGCCACGGAGCGGGAGGGGAGGACCGAGCCGGCCTCCATCCAGTAGGGGCAGTGTGGGAAGTGTTGGATGAGAGCGAGAGGGAAAAAGGATACAAGGTAGTGGTCGGAGACTTGGAGGGGGAGTTGCAATGAGGTTAGTGGAAGAACAGCATCTAGTAAAGATGAGGTCGGCGTATTGCCTGCCTTGTGAGTAGGGGAAGGTGAGAGGGTGAGGTCAAAGAGGAGAGGAGTGGAAAGAAGGAGGCAGAGAGAATGAGTCAAAGGTAGACGTGGGGAGGTTAAAGTCGCCCAGAACTGTGAGAGGTGAGCCGTCCTCAGGAAAGGAGCTTATCAAGGCATCAAGCTCATTGATGAACTCTCCGAGGGAACCTGGAGGCGATAAATGATAAGGATGTTAAGCTTGAAAGGGCTGGTAACTGTGACAGCATGGAATTCAAAGGAGGCGATAGACAGATGGGTAAGGGGAGAAAGAGAGAATGACCACTTGGGAGAGATGAGGATCCGGTGCCACCACCCCGCTGACCAGAAGCTCTCGGGGTGTGCGAGAGCACGTGGGCGGACGAAGAGAGCAGTAGGAGTAGCAGTGTTGTCTGTGGTGATCCATGTTTCCGTCAGTGCCAAGAAGTCGAGGACTGGAGGGAGGCATAGGCTGAGATGAACTCTGCCTTGTTGGCCGCAGATCGGCAGTTCAGAGAGCTACCGGAGACCTGGAACTCCACGTGGGTCGTGCGCGCTGGGACCACCAGATTAGGGTGGCGCGGCCATGCGGTGTGGAGCGTTTGTATGGTCTGTGCAGAGAGGAGAGAACAGGGATAGACAGACACATAGTTGACAGGCTAGAGAAGAGGGCTACGCTAATGCAGAGGAGATTGGAATGACAAGTGGACTACACGTCTCGAATGTTCAGAAAGTTAAGTTACGTAGCAAGAATCTAATTGACTAAAATGATTAAAATGATACAGTACTGCTGGGGTAGGCTAGCTGCGTTGTTGACACTACCCTAATCAAGTCGTTCCGTTGAGTGTGAAGATTTCTACAATGCTGCTTTTCGAGCTAGCTGGCTAGCTAGCAGTGTTGGTTACGTTACGTTTGCGTTAGGAGAACGACAATAGCTGGCTAGCTAACCTAGAAAATCGCTCTAGACTACACAATTATCTTTGAAACAAAGATGGCTATGTAGCTAGCTATGTAGCTAGCTACGATCAAACAAATCACACCGTTGGGACTGTAATGAAATGAAATGAAAATGTGATACTACCTGTGGAGCTTAAGCGGAATGCGACCGGAATGCGAAAGTTCTATTCAGTAGACGTTGGCTGGCTATTAGCTAGCTAGGAGTGTCTCCTACGTTACGGACGACAAAATAGCTGGCTAGCTAACCTCGGAATTAAGATAATCACTCTAAGACTACACACTCTAAACTACACAATTATCTTGGATACGAAGACAGCAAAGACAACTATGTAGCTAGCTAATACTACACTAATCAAGTCGTTCAGTTGAGTGTGATAGTTACTACAGTGCTACGGTAGATGGTGAACGTGTTGGGCAGATAGGAGACGACGAAATACGATAATTACGCAATTATCTTTGATACAACGACGACTATGTAGCTAGCTAAGAAGAAATTGCTAAGATTAGACAAATCAGACCGTTGTACTATAATGAAATGAAATGAAATGTAATGAAAAAGTTATACAACCTGCAGACCGAGCGGATGCGACCGGCTCGCTCAACCCGGAGGGAGAGGGAGACAGGGTAGAGTGATAGGGAGATGGGGGAGAGGCAGATGGGGTAGAGGGAGATGAGGGAGGATGAGGGAGATGGGAGACAGGGGAGAAGGAGAGGGAGATGATAGGGAGAGGGGAGAGGGGATGAGGGAGACAGGGTAGATTGATAGGAGATGAGGGAGAGGAGAGATGAGGAGATGAGATGGGGAGAGGGAGACAGGGTAGAGAGGAGATGATAGGAGAGGGAGATGAGGGAGAGGGAGACAGGGGTAGAGGATAGGGAGATGGGGAGGGGGCAGAGGGAGATGAGGGAGAGGGAGATGAGGGAGAGGGAGACAGGGTAGAGGATAGGGAGATGAGGGAGAGGGAGATGGGGGTAGAGGGAGACAGGGTAGAGGATAGGGAGATGAGGGAGAGGGAGACAGGGTAGAGTGATAGGGAGATGAGGGAGACAGGGTAGAGGATAGGGAGATGAGGGAGAGGGAGATGAGGGAGAGGGAGAAGAGGGAGATGATGGAGATGAGGGAGAGGAGACAGGGCAGAGGATAGGAGATGGGGGAGAGGCAGATGGGGATGAGGGAGAGGGAGATGAGGGAGATGAGGGAGAGGGAGACAGGGTAGAGTGATAGGGAGATGGGGGAGAGGCAGATGGGGTAGAGGGAGATGTAGTGATACTTACTGCAAGGTGGTTATGTTCTTCATACAATAGTTTCTTTCCTTCTTGTTCTACTTTTGCTGGCCTGAGGGGCGGCAAAAGTAATGTTACAACCCCATGTTCTGTACTGTACACTACCTCATAGAAAACACTGTAATCTCCACTATACACATGCCCAACAATCCCCATACACCACCTCATTAAACAGTACAGTCAAACAGTCTGCCCAGAAGACAATGAAATGAGGAAATTGATAGATCCATTAAAAAAAAGTATCTGGAAATAACACTGACCTGATTGGTCTCTAGTTGTCTCTGTGTGTCTCTGGAAAAATAACACTGACCTGATTGTCTTCTCTAGTTGTTCCTGAAAATAACACTGACCTGATTGGTCTCTAATTGTCTCTGTGTGTCTCTGAATAATAACACTAACCCGCTTGGTCCCTAGTTGTCTCTGAATAATAACACTGACCCGATTGGTCTCTAATTGTCTCTGTGTGTCTCTGAAAATAACTCTGACCTGATTGGTCTCTAGATGTCTCTGTGTGTCTCTGGAAAATAACACTGACCTGATTGGTCTCTAATTGTCTCTGTGTGTCTCTGAATAATAACACTGACCTGATTGGTCTCTAATTGTCTCTGTGTGTCTCTGAAAAATAACTCTGACCTGATTGGTCTCTAGTTGTCTCTGAATAATAACACTGACCTGATTGGTCTCTAGATGTCTCTGTGTGTCTCTGAAAACGAACACTGACCTGATTGGTCTCTAATTGTCTCTGTGTGTCTCTGAAAAATAACTCTGACCTGGATTGGTCTCTAGTTGTCTCTGGAATAATAACACTGACCTGATTGGTCTCTAGATGTCTCTGAATAATAACACTGACCTGATTGGTCTCTAGATGTCTCTGTGTGTCTCTGAATAATAACACTGACCTGATTGGTCCCTAGATGTCTCTGTGTGTCTCTGGAATAATAACACTGACCTGATTGGTCCCTAGTTGCCTCTGGAATAACACTGACCTGATTGGTCTCTAGATGTTTCTGTGTGTCTCTGAATAATAACACTGACCTGATTGGTCTCTAGTTGTCTCTGTTTGTCTCTGAATAATAACACTGACCTGATTGGTCTCTATAGATGTCTCTGGAATAATAACACTGACCTGATTGGTCCCTAGATGTCTCTGTGTGTCTCTGGGAATAATAACACTGACTTGATTGGTCCCTAGACGCTCGGGTGTGTCCTGGTGTGTCTCTGGAATAATAACACTGACCTGATTGGTCCCTAGATGTCTCTGTGTGTCTCTGAATAATAACACTGACCTGATTGGTCTCTAGATGTCTCTGTGTGTCTCTGAATAATAACACTGACCTGATTGGTCTCTAGATGTCTCTGTGTGTCTCTGAATAATAACACTGACTGATTGTTCTCAGATGTCTCTGTCTCTGTTTGACCCGATTGTTGTTCTTGTCTTCCTTCCACTTCCAGTTGTGGGAAATCGATCTGTTGATTCAACTAAGATAAGGCACCGCACTGAACAAAACCACACACTGAATAGAACTGCCTGTCGACTATCTACTCACCAGCGAGTTCATCCAGTGGGACTTACTTTCCCTGGGTCGTGTTAATTGGGGCACACTGTCCCAAAACGTTTTGCAATTGAAATGAAAACGAGGACCATTAACTTTGGTAAAGTGCCTACTGAACAAGAGTCTAAACTTTAACTCCAATATGTATTGACTACAGTATACGGTACATTCAGTAATATGTCTCAATTCGTTGTATACCGTAGGCTAATTGTAATTGTATAACTGTTAGAATGAGAGTGCTCTTCCTCTGTGGGGGTCAGAGGTCAGTGGATGGGTAATGCACCAGACTGGGAGTTCATTAGCGGGTCCATTATCAGCTGTTACATCACTTCCATCATCCCCTCCTGGGGGTCAGCTAGAGAGGGATTGTGGTTGTTTAGTCTCTTGTGGTGAAGTGGTCTTGGAGAGTTTATGGGTTGGTAGTTATTAAGGTTGTTATAACCTCTATCATAAAGTTGTTATAACCTCAAACATAAGGTTGTTATAACCCTTTTACATAAGGTTGTTATAACCCTTCATCATAAGGTTGTTATAACCCTCTATCATAAAGTTGTTATAACTCTTCATCATAAGGTTGTTATAACCCTGTAACACAAGGTTGTTATAACCCTCCAACATAAGGTTGTTATAACCCTGTAACTGTCACGCCCTGGTCGAAGTAATGTATGTTTGTCTTCATTTATTTGGTCAGGCCAGGTGTGACATGGGTTATTGTGGTGCGTTTTGTCATGGGGTTTTTGTGGGGTGTCTAGCAGAGTCTATGGCTGCCTGAGGCGGTTCTCAATCAGAGTCAGGTGATTATCGTTGTCTCTGATTGGGAACCATATTTAGGCAGCCATATTCTTTGAGTATTTCGTGGGTGATTGTTCCTGTCTCTGTGTTAGTATGTTCACCAGATAGGCTGTATAGGTTTTCACATTCCGTTTGTTGTTTTTGTATTGTTCGTGTTTTTTCTATATTAAAGATGTATCGAACTAACCACGCTGCATTTTGGTCCGACTCTCCTTCGACGGAAGAAAGCCGTTACAGTAACATAAGGTTCTTATAACCCTGGAACATACGGTTGTTATAACCCTTCATCATGAGGTTGTTATAACCCTGTAACATAAGGTTGTTATAACTCTTCATCATAATGTTGTTATAACCCTGGAACATAAGGTTGTTATAACCCTTCATCATGAGGTTGTTATAACCCTGGAACATACGGTTGTTATAACCCATAAGTAACAACATAAGGTTGTTATAACCCTTTTATCATAAGGTTGTTATAACCCTCCAACATAAGGTTGTTATAACTCTTCATCATAAGGTTGTTATAACCCTGTAACATAAGGTTGTTATAACCCTGTAACATAAGGTTGTTATAACCCTTTTACATAAGGTTGTTATAACCCTGTAACATAAGGTTGTTATACCCTGTAACATAAGGTTGTTATAACCCTTTTACATAAGGTTGTTATAACCTTGTAACATAACCTCCATCATAAGGTTGTTATAACCCTTTTACATAAGGTTGTTATAACCCTCCATCATGAGGTTGTTATAACCCTCCATCATAAGGTTGTTATAACCCTTTTACATAAGGTTGTTATAACCCTGTAACATAAGGTTGTTATAACCCTGTAACATAAGGTTGTTATAACCCTCCAACATAAGGTTGTTATAACCCTTCATCATAAGGTTGTTAAAACCCTTCCTTCCTCCACTTCCATCATCTTGTCGTTCTGAAGCCTCCTTCGTTCGGTGCTACCTTTCCATTCTTCCCCTCCTCCTTCCTGTCTGCACGGAGAGCATGTCAGTTTACAGCCAGTTCAACTTTTCTGCCTTGTCAATCCCTCAGATTGCAAGGAAAGCACTTCTCCTCCCAGCCAGGGGGAGAGGGGGTGTAGAGGTGAGGGTATCAGCATTTTAGTGCCAAACTTGAACCTCACCCCAACCCCAACCTTTCATATTCACGATTAGCGCGAAAATCCTTTGCTGTCATCCACAACTATCTGAATTTCTGAGGTGAGTGCAGGAATGTGTGTGTGAGTTAAGTCCCCCACCTCCGTAATTTGTCCCTGGCCAGCCAGTTGTCTCATTATCTCCCTGGACCCTTCTGTTAGAATAGTACCACGGAAACTTCCAGAATCTCCTCAGCGCATTCTGGAGAGACTTCTCCTCCTGCCCTCTGAGTCCACGAGGTCAGGCTTGGTCTCCGGCCCCTCCACCAGGCTGCAATAATGGAACAATTAACTGGGAGGAAAATTGTCTCTGGGCACAATGGCTCTGACTCCCTCCATTAGAAATAAAGAGAGAGAGAGAGAGCTGGGGTCCGTGATTAGGTCTCTCTGGGTTTTAATTGTCTTGCCGTTATGGCAGCAGGGTGTTTCTGTTAGTCATAATGAGCGAAGGCTCTCACCCACAGAGCTCCAGAAACTGTTCTGTAGTCTCCACACAGCCATGGTGACAGGGCGGTGGGAGTGGGGTGGAGTGTGTGGTGCGTGTGTGTGTGTGTGTGTGTGTGTGTCCATGCATGCTTTTGTGTGTGTGTGTGTGTGTGTGTGTGTGTGTGTGTGTGTGTGTGTGTGTGTGTGTGTGTGTGTGTGTGCGTGTGTGTGCATGCGTGCGTGCGTGTGTGTGTGTGTGTATACATGTCATGCGTGGGTTGCCGAGAGGGCTGGATGAATGATGGATAGATCGTCTGTCGGTCCACTGTAGCCGGGCTCTTAACTATGTCCAATCACATGTGGATATCTTGTCTGCCTGTGAGAGAAAAAAGCTTATTGACTCTTACCTCTTGCTTACATTCAAATATCAATGTCCTGTGCCTTTAATATACAGTAGTCCCATTGAGACAAACGACTGTACAGTAGTGTACATATTGGTTTTTTATACACCCATTCTCTGGTCCTGGATGCAGACGATGTGTGCGTCCCAAATGGACCCTGTTCCTCTATAGTGCACTGCTGTTGACCAGGGCCCATTAGTGCTACTTTGACCATGGTCCATAGATGTGCACTATCAAGGGGAATAGGGTGCCATTTGAAGCAATCTATGGTTCATGAGGCCCGGTTCACTCTCATTTTGATTTATTAGAATTTTCATCACCCAATTGATCCAGGACTTTACTCAGGGACAAAGATGCAGACTAAATGACTATTGACGCTGAACATTTGAAAAATGCATTTGTCAGATCGCCCAGGCTATGAATGAGGGGGGCATACAAAAAATGATTTGTCCGATCAATGGAGGAGGAAGGGAGAGAGAGGGAGGAGTGTAGCAGAGCTGCAGTGGTCCTTAGTAGCAGACTCATTGTCATAAATGGGAGAGCTCTCTCTCTCTCTCTCTCTCTCTCTCTCTCTCTCTCTCTCTCTCTCTCTCTTTCTCTCATGGCAGCTGCATGGGGCCTGTGCTGACTGCTGCTGGCGCATTGCAGTAAACTAGCAGAGGTGGAGGAGAGGGAGGAGTGCGTGTGTAATGGTGTGGATCAGGCAGGAAGCATCAAAAAAGCATCCTCTAGTTTACTGTCTCCATAAATCAAACTCATCCACTTCACGTGTAGTTTTGTCCACACGCACACATGTATTCACACACACTAATCACGTACGCACGCACGCATGTATTCACACACATAATCACGTATGCACGCACGCATGTATTCACAAACATAATGGCGCACGCACGTGCTTGTTCACAAACACACACACCTGTTCCATTGACCTTTCATCATGAGTTTTTTTCTGTGCAGAACGGTGAAAAGAATCACTTTGAAATGTAAATGTCACATTCATTAGTTTGGTGATTTAATGAAGTGTGGCATAGGATATGAAGAATAGGATATGAAGAAGGAACTGTTGATTGGAGAACTCTTATTGTCTGACGAAACATTGTTCCCCTGACTTCTAACAGTCTCATCAGCCTCTCTCTGATAATGGAATCAAGGACCTGGTTTTTCAGTCTGGTTTTAGACCCCATCATAGCACTGAGACGGTACTTGTGAAGGTGGTAAATTACATTTTAATGGCATCGGACCGAGGCTCTGCATCTGTCCTCGTGCTCCTAGACCTTAGTGCTGCTTTTGATACCCTCAATCACCACATACTTTTGGAGAGATTGGAAACCCAAATTGGTCTACACGGACAAGTTCTGGCCTGGTTTAGATCTTATCTGTCGGAAAGATATCAGTTTGTCTCTGTGAATGGTTTTGTCCTCTGACAAATCAACTGTAAATGTCGGTGTTCCTCAAGGTTCCGTTTTTAGGACCACTATTGTTTTCACTATATATTTTATCTCTTGGGGATGTTATTCGAAAACATAATGTTAACTTTCACTGCTATGCGGATGACACACAGCTGTACATTTCAATGAAACATGGTGAAGCCCCAAAATTGCCCTTGCTAGAAGCATGTGTTTCAGACATAAGGAAGTGGATGGCTGCAAACTTTCTACTTTTAAACTCGGACAAAACAGAGATGCTTGTTTCTAGGTCCCAAGAAACAAAGAGATCTTCTGTTGAATCTGACAATTAATCTTAATGGTTGTACAGTCGTCTCAAATAAAACTGTGAAGGACCTCGGCGTTACTCTGGACCCTGATCTCTCTTTTGAAGAACATATCAATACCATTTCAAGGACAGCTTTTTTCCATCTACGTAACATTGCAAAATCAGAAACTTTCTGTCCAAAAATGATGCAGAAAAATTAATCATGCTTTTGTCACTTCTAGGTTAGACTACTGCAATGCTCTGCTTTCCGGCTACCCAGATAAAGCACTAAATAAACTTTAGTTGGTGCTAAATACGGCTGCTAGAATCTGGACTAGAACCAAAAATTTGATCACATTACTCCAGTGCTAGCCTCTCTACACTGGCTTCCTGTCAAAGCAAGGGCTGATTTCAGGTTTTACTCTAACCTACAAAGCATTACATGGGCTTGCTCCTACCTCTCTGATTTGGTCCTGCCGTACATACCTACACGTGCGCTACGGTCACAAGACGCAGGCCTCCTAATTGTCCTAAATTTCTAAGCAAACAGCTGGAGGCAGGGCTTTCTCCTATAGAGCTCCATTTTTATGGAACAGTCTGCCTACCCATGTCAGAGACGCAAACTCGGTCTCAACCTTTAAGTCTTTACTGAAGACTCATCTCTTCAGTAGGTCATATGATTGAGTGTAGTCCGGCCCAGGAGTGGGAAGGTGAACAGAAAGGCTCTGGAGCAACGAACCGCCCTTGCTGTCTCTGCCTGGCCGGTTCCCCTCTTTCCACTGGGATTCTCTGCCTCTAACCTATTACAGGGGCTGAGTCACTGGCTTACTGGGGCTCTCTCATGCCGTCCCTGGAAGGGGTGCGTCACCTGAGTGGGTTGATTCACTGATGTGGTCATCCTGTCTGGGTTAGCGCCCCCCCCTTGGTTGTGCCATGGTGGAGATCTTTGTGGGCTATACTCAGCCCTGTCTCAGGATGGTAAGTTGGTGGTTGAAGATATCCCTCTAGTGGTGTGGGGCTGTGCTTTGGCAAAGTGGGTGGGGTTATATCCTTCCCTGTTTGGCCCTGTCCGGGGTGTCCTCGGATGGGCCATTATCTCCTGACCCCTCCTGTCTCAGTCTCCAGTATTTATGCTGCAGTAGTTTATGTGTCGGGGCTAGGGTCGGTTTTTTTTATATCTAGAGTACTTCTCCTGTCCTATTCGGTGTCCTGTGTGAATCTAAGTGTGCGTTCTCTAATTCTCTCCTTCTCTCTTTCTTTCTCTCTCTCGAGGGACCTGACCCTAGGACCATGCCCCAGGACTACCTGACATGATGACTCCTTGCTGTCCCCAGTCCACCTGGCCGTGCTGCTGCTCAGTTTCAACTGTTCTGCCTTCTTATTATTCGAACATGCTGGTCATTTATGAACATTTGGTTTCATCTGGCCATGTTCTGTTATAATCTCCACCGACACAGCCAGAAGAGGACTGTACCCACATAAGCCTGGTTCCTCTCTAAGGTTTCTTCCTAGGTTTGTGGCCTTTCTAGGGTTTCATACTGTGCTTCTACACCTGCATTGCTTGCTGTTTAGGGTTTTAGGCTGGGTTTCTGTACAGCACTTTGAGATATCAGCTGATGTACGAAGGGCTATATAAATACATGTGATTTGATTTGATTTGATTTGACCTTGAAAGATGAAAAGAGCAGCGTCTCAAAATAGGAGGGCTGATTTAGGATCAGTTTTGCCTTTTAGATCACACTGAATAAGATCACATGTACAGGGAGGGACCTGATCCTAGATCAGTACTCCTACTCTGAGACGCTTGATACATACGGCCGCAGGAAATATATTGTTTATGTCTGGTTGCGCCAACATCAATCTAGTCAAAGGGCTCGGCCGTCAACACTTTGAGCCTTATTAGCTCTTTCTGTGTCCCTCCTTTTCCTGTATTCCTCCAGACACACTTTAACCCCTTGCTGCCCTCAGGCAGTGTCATGCCTGAATGGTGTCTTTATCAAACCTTTATTTGAAGAGTTAAATGCGGAACTCAACCATCCATAGAAAGTGTTCAGCTGTCTGGGAGGTTTTGTAGCTGTATTTGCCGTGAGGATTTTACTATCCTCATTTCAAGACTGGCTGATCTTTATGTTGGTGTCGTGATCTATGTGCTACAGTCCACATAGTATATCAGCTGTCTTTACTCTCTGCCTGGTACATCCTTCATCTGTGAATGTACCATGTGTTGATTAAGTATGGGGGTTATCCTCGCGCTGCTGATGACTGCTTTGGTCCGCTCAGACATCGGAAATAAAGGCCTGGCACCCTCAGCACCCCTACTTCCCATCATCATCTCTGCCCTCACTAACCATCATCATCACTGCCTTCACTAACCATCATCATCACTGCCTTCACTAACCATCATCATCACTGCCCTCACTAACCATCATCATCACTGCCCTCACTAACCATCATCATCTCACTAACCATCATCATCTCACTAACCATCATCATCACTGCCTTCACTAACCATCATCATCACTGCCCTCACTAACCATCATCATCTCACTAACCATCATCATCTCACTAACCATCATCATCACTGCCTTCACTAACCATCATCATCACTGCCCTCGCTAACCATCATCATCTCACTAACCATCATCATCACTGACCTCACTAACCATCATCATCACTGCCCTCACTAACCATCATCATCACTGCCTTCACTAACCATCATCATCTCTGCCCTCACTAACCATCATCATCTCTGCCCTCACTAACCATCATCATCTCTGCCCTCACTAACCATCATCATCTCTGCCCTCACTAACCATCATCATCTCTGCCTTCACTAACCATCATCATCTCACTAACCATCATCATCACTGCCCTCACTAACCATCATCATCACTGCCCTCGCTAACCATCATCATCTCTGCCCTCACTAACCATCATCATCTCACTAACCATCATCATCACTGCCCTCACTAACCATCATCATCTCACTAACCATCATCATCTCACTAACCATCATCATCACTGCCCTCGCTAACCATCATCATCTCTGCCCTCGCTAACCATCATCATCACTGCCCTCACTAACCACCATCATCACTGCCCTCGCTAACCATCATCATCTCTGCCCTCACTAACCATCATCATCACTGCCTTCACTAACCATCATCATCTCTGCCCTCACTAACCATCATCATCACTGTCCTCACTAACCATCATCATCTCTGCCCTCACTAACCATCATCATCTCTGCCCTCACTAACCATCATCATCACTGCCCTCACTAACCATCATCATCTCACTAACCATCATCATCTCACTAACCATCATCATCTCACTAACCATCATCATCTCACTAACCATCATCATCTCACTAACCATCATCATCACTGCCTTCACTAACCATCATCATCTCTTCCCTCACTAACCATCATCATCCCTGCCCTCACTAACCATCATCATATCTTCCCTCACTAACCATCATCATCACTGCCCTCACTAACCATCATCATCCCTGCCCTCACTAACCATCATCATCACTGCCTTCACTAACCATCATCATCACTGACCTCACTAACCATCATCATCACTGCCCTCACTAACCATCATCATCTCTGCCTTCACTAACCATCATCATCTCACTAACCATCATCATCACTGCCCTCACTAACCATCATCATCTCTGCCCTCACTAACCATCATCATCTCACTAACCATTATCATCTCACTAACCATCATCATCACTGACCTCACTAACCATCATCATCTCACTAACCATCATCATCTCACTAACCATCATCATCTCACTAACCATCATCATCACTGACCTCACTAACCATCATCATCTCTGCCCTCACTAACCATCATCATCCCTGCCCTCACTAACCATCATCATCCCTGCCCTCACTAACCATCATCATCACTGCCCTCACTAACCATCATCATCTCTGCCCTCACTAACCATCATCATCACTGCCTTCACTAACCATCATCATCTCTGCCCTCACTAACCATCATCATCTCTGCCCTCACTAACCATCATCATCTCTGCCCTCACTAACCATCATCATCTCACTAACCTTCATCATCACT
>NW_027036647.1:0-15130 GCF_034236695.1 Oncorhynchus nerka | reverse complement strand
CTGTCTAGTTCCCACCTGTTTCTCCATCACATTACACTATACCCTGTCTAGTTCACACCTGTTTCTCCATCACAATAGACTATACCTTGTCTAGTTCCCACCTGTTTTCTCCGTCACTACACTATACCCTGTCTAGTTCCCACCAGTTTCTCCATCACTACACACTATGCCCTGTCTAGTTCCCACCAGTTTGTCCATCACACTACACTATACCCTGTCTAGTTGTTTCTCCATCACACTGGAGCTATGCCTGTCTGGTTCCCACCCCTGTTTCTCCATCACACTACACTATACCCTGTCTAATTCCCTTCTGAGTTTCTCCATCACGTTACACTATGCCTGTCTGGTTCCACCTGTTTCTCATCACACTACACTATATACAATCTAGTTCCACCAGTTTCTCCATCACACTACACTATGCCCTGTATATCCTGTCTAGTTCTCTGTTTCTCCATCACACTAGACTATACCCTGTCTAGTTCCCTTCTGTTTCTCCATCACACTACACTATACCCTGTATACCCTGGGTCTAGTTCACACTACACTATACCCCTGTCTAGTTCCCTTCTGTTTCTCCATCACACTACACTAAACCCTGTATACCCTGTCTAGTTCACACCTGACTATACACTGTCTAGTTCCCACCTGTTTCTCCATCACACTACACTATACCCTGTCTAGTTCCCTCTGTTTCTCTTATCACACTACACTATACCCTGTATACCTTGTCTAGTTCACACTACACTATACCTTGTCTAGTTCCACCTGTGCTCCCATCACCCTACACTATACCCTGTATACCCTGTTCATCTGTTCACTGACTATACCTTGTCTAGTTCCCTTTCTGTTTCTCCATCACACTACACTATACCCTGTATACCCTGTCTAGTCCACACTGATCATAACCTGTCTAGTTCCCACCTGTTTCCTCCTTCACACTACACTATACCCTGTGGTTCCCTCTGTTTCTCCATCACATTACACTATACCCTGTCTAGTTCCCACCTGTTTTCCATCACACTACACTATACCCTGTCTAGTTCCACCTGTTTTCCATCACATTACACTATACCCTGTCTAGTTCCCACCTGTTTCTCCATCACACTAGACTATACCCTGTCTAGTTCCACCTGTTTCTCCATCACACTACACTATACCCACCTGTCTAGGTTCACAATACACTATACCCTGTCTAGTTCCCTTTCTGTTTTCCATCACACTACACTGGCTACCCTGTATACCCTGTCTAGTTCCTTCTGTTTCTCCATCACACTCACTCCCTGTATACCTAGTTCCCACTCTGTTCCATCACATACCCTGTCTAGTTCCCTTCTGTTTCTCCATCACACTACCCTGTCTAGTTCACACCTGTATACCCCATCACATTACACTACTACCCCTGTCTAGTTCCCACCTGTTTCTCCATCACACTACACTATACCCTGTCTAGTTCACACCTGTTTCTCCATCACACTAGACTATACCTGTCCATCACCACACAGACCACCATATAACTGGTCTAGTTCCCAATTTGTTTCTCCATCACATTACACTATGTCCCTGTCTAGTTCCCACTGGTTTTCTCCATCACACTACATTCTATACCCTATCGACTCAAATTTTTTCTCCATCACTTACACTATCCTATCTGTTCCCACCTGTTTCTCCATCACACTACACTATACCCTGTCTAGTTCCCACCTGTTTGTCCATCACACTACACTATAACCTGTCTAGTTCCCACCTGTTTCTCCATCACATTACACTATGTCCTGTCTAGTTCCCACCTGTTTCTCCATCACCCTACACTATACCCTGTCTAGTTCCCTTCTGTTTCTCTATCACACTACACTATACCCTGTATACCTTGTCTAGTTCACACTACACTATACCTTGTCTAGTTCCCACCTGTTTCTCCATCACACTACACTATACCCTGTCTAGTTCCCACCTGTTTCTCTATCACACTACACTATACCCTGTATGTCCTGTCTAGTTCCCTTCTGTTTCTCTATCACACTACACTATACCCTGTATACCTTGTCTAGTTCACACTACACTATACCTTGTCTAGTTCCCACCTGTTTCTCCATCACCCTACACTATACCCTGTATACCCTGTCTAGTTCACAGTCGACTATACCCTGTCTAGTTCCCTTCTGTTTCTCCATCACACTACACTATACCCTGTATACCCTGTCTAGTCCACACTCGACTATACCCTGTCTAGTTCCCACCTGTTTCTCCATCACACTACACAATACCCTGTCTAGTTCCCACCTGTTTCTCCATCAAACTACACTCTACCCTGTATACCCTGTCTAGTTCACACTACACTATACCCTGTCTAGTTCCCACCTGTTTCTCCATCACACTACACTATACCCTGTCTAGTTCCCACCTGTTTCTCCATCACATTACACTATACCCTGTCTAGTTCCCACCTGTTTGTCCATCACACTACACTATAACCTGTCTAGTTCACACCTGTTTCTCCATCACATTACACTATGTCCTGTCTAGTTCCCACCTGTTTCTCCATCACACTACACTATACCCTGTCTAGTTCCCTTCTGTTTCTCTATCACACTACACTATATCCTGTATACCTTGTCTAGTTCACACTACACTATACCTTGTCTAGTTCCCACCTGTTTCTCTACACTATACCCTGTCTAGTTCACCCTGTCTAGTTCCACGCTCGACTATGCACTGATACCCTGTATACACCTGTCTAGTTCACAGCACTACACTATACCCTGTCTAGTTCCCTTCTGTTTCTCCATCACACTACACTATACCCTGTTAGTCCACACTAGCTACCTGTCTAGTTCCACCTGTTTCTCCATCACACTACACTATGCCCCTGTCTAGTTCCCACTGTTTCTCCATCACACTACACTATACCCTGTCTAGTTCCACCTGTTTCTCCGTCACACTACACTATACCCTGTCCTAGTTCCCACCAGTTTCTCCATCACACTACACTATGCCCTGTCTAGTTCCCACCTGTTTGTCCATCACACACTATGCCTATCTAATTCCCACCTGTTTCTCCATCACATTACACTATACCCTATCTAATTCCAACCTGTTTCTCCATCACATTACACTATACCCTGTATATCCTGTCTAGTTCCCTTCTGTTTCTCCATCACACTAGACTATACCCTGTCTAGTTCCCTTCTGTTTCTCCATCACACTACACTATACCCTGTATACCATGTCTAGTTCACACTACACTATACCCTGTCTAGTTCCCTTCTGTTTCTCCATCACACTACACTAAACCCTGTATACCCTGTCTAGTTCACACTCGACTATACCCTGTCTAGTTCCCACCTGTTTCTCCATCACACTACACTATACCCTGTCTAGTTCCCTTCTGTTTCTCTATCACACTACACTATACCCTGTATACCTTGTCTAGTTCACACTACACTATACCTTGTCTAGTTCCCACCTGTTTCTCCATCACCCTACACTATACCCTGTATACCCTGTCTAGTTCACACTCGACTATACCCTGTCTAGTTCCCTTCTGTTTCTCCATCACACTACACTATACCCTGTATACCCTGTCTAGTCCACACTCGACTATAACCTGTCTAGTTCCCTTCTGTTTCTCCATCACACTACACTATACCCTGTATACCCTGTCTAGTCCACACTCGACTATACCCTGTCTAGTTCCCACCTGTTTCTCCATCACACTACACTATACCCTGTCTAGTTCCCTTCTGTTTCTCCATCACATTACACTATACCCTGTCTAGTTCCCACCTGTTTCTCCATCACACTACACTATACCCCTGTCTAGTTCACACTGTTTCTCCATCACATACTGTTTCTATTCACACTACACTATACCCTGTCTAGTTCCCTTCTGTTTCTCCATCACACTCAGACTATACCCTGTCTAGTTCCTTCTGTTTCTCCATCACTACACTATACCCTGTATACCCTGTCTAGTTCACACTACACTATACCCTGTCTAGTTCCCTTCTGTTTCTCCATCACACTACACTATACCCTGTATACCCTGTCTAGTTCACACTCGACTATACCCTGTCTAGTTCCCACCAGTTTCTCCATCACACTACACTATACCCTGTCTAGTTCACACCTGTTTCTCCATCACACTACACTATACCCTGTCTAATTCCCTCTCATCACACTACACTATACCCTGTCTAGTTCCCCACCAGTTTCTCCATCACACTACACTATACCCTGTCTAGTTCCCACCTGTTTCTCCATCACACTACACTATACCCTATACCTTGTCTAGTTCACACTACACTATACCTAGTTCCCACCTGTTTCTCCATCACATTACACTATACCCTGTATGTCCTGTCTAGTTCACACACCCCTGTTTGTCCATCACACTACATATACCCTGTATACCCTGTCTAGTCCACTTATACTGGCTTCTCCATCACCTAACCCAGTTTCTCCATCACACTACACTATACCCCTGTCTAGTTCCTCCCACCTCTAGTTTCCTGTTTCCATCACACTACACTATACCCTGTATATCCTGTCTAGTTCCCCTGTTTCTCCATCACACTAGACTATACCCTGTCTAGTTCCTTCTGTTTCTCCATCACACTACACTATACCCTGTATACCCTGTCTAGTCCACACTATACCCTGTCTAGTTCCCACCTGTTTCTCCATCACACTACACTATACCCTGTCTATACTTGTTCCCACTGTCTAGTTCCTTGTTTCTCCATCACACTACACTACCCTGTCTAGTTCCCCTGTTTCTCCAACACACTACACTATACCCTGTATATCCTTGTCTAGTTCCCTCTGTTTCTCCATCACCAGTCTCCCTGTCTAGTTCCCACCTGCTTCTCCATCACACTACACACTACCCTGTCTAGTTCAGATCTGTTCTGTCTAGTTCCCACCTGCTTGTCCATCACACTACACTATACCCCTAGTTCACACCTGTTTCTCCCCACCTGTTCTCCATCACACACTACACCATACCCTGCCTAGTTCCCACTGTCTCCCATCCAGTTTGTCTAGTCATGTTTCTCACACCACACTATACCCTGGTCAGTTCCCACCAGTTTCCCATCACACTACACTATGCCCTGTCTAGTTCCCTACCTGTTTCTCCATCACACTACACTCACCTTGTCTAGGTTCCTTTCTGTTTCTACGTCACACTACACTAGGCAATTCTGTCTAACCTGTTTCTCCATCACACTAACTATACCCTGTATACCCTGTATTCACACTGACCCCTGTCTAGTTCCCTTCTGTTTCTCCACACACTACACTATACCCTGTATGTCCTGTCTAGTCTCTCTCTGTTTCTCTATCACACTACACTATACCCTATACCTTGGTCTAGTTCAATAACACTACCTATCACCTTTTCAGTTCTACCCGTTTCTCCATCAAACTAACCCTTATACCTGTATGCCGACTATACCTGTCTAGTTCCTCTGCTCTCCACACACTACACTATACCCTGTATACCCTGTCTAGTCCCCACGAATCACACTCCTGTCTAGTTCCCCTTCTGTTTCTCCATTCACACATATACCTGTTTCCTCCATCACACTCACACTATACCCTGTCTAGTCTCCCACCTCTGTTTCTCCATCACACTAGACTATACCCTGTCCTAGTTCCCTTCTGTTTCTCCATCACACTACACTATACCCTGTATACCCTGTCTAGTTCACACTGACTATACCTTGTCTAGTTCCCACCTGTTTCTCCATCACCCTACACTATACCCTGTATACCCTGTCTAGTTCACAGTCACCTGTTTCTCCATCACACTACACTATACCCTGTACACCCCTGTCTAGTCCACCTTGTCTAGTTCCCACCTGTTTCTCCATCACACTACACTTTACCCTGTCTAGTTCCCTTCTGTTTCTCCATCACATTACACTATACTCCTGTCTAGTTCCACCTGTTTCTCCATCACACTACACTATGCCCTAGTCTAGTCTAGTTCCCCACCTGTTTCTCCATCACACTACACTATACCCTGTCTAGTTCCTGCAGTTTCTCCAGTACACTATACCTGTCTGTTTGTCCATCACACTGCACACTATACCCTGTCTAGTTCCCACCTGTTTCTCTATCACACTACACTATACCCTATCTAGTTCACATCACACTACACTATACCCTGTCTAGTTCCCACCTGTTTCTCCATCACACTACACTATACCCTGTATATCCTGTCTAGTTCCCACCTGTTTCTCCATCACACTACACTATACCCTGTCTAGTTCCCACCTGTTTCTCCATCACATTACACTATGTTCTGTCTAGTTCCCGCCAGTTTCTCCATCACACTACACTATGCCCTGTCTAGTTCCCACCTGTTTCTCCATCACACTACACTATACCCTGTCTAGTTCCCACCTGTTTCTCCATCAAACTACACTATACACTATACCCTGTATACCCCTGTCTAGTTCAGTTTCTCCATCACACTCACTATACCTGTCTAGTTCCCACCTGTTTCTCCATCACACTACACTATACCCTGTCTAGTTCCCACCTGTTTCTCCATCACACTACCATCAAACTATTTCTCCATGCATACACTATATCCTGTATAGTTCTGTTTCTACATCACACTACACTATACCCTGTCTAGTTCCCACCTGTTTCTCCATCAAACTCACTATACCCTGTATACCCTGTCTAGTTCACACTACCTATACCTTGTTTTCCCACCTGTTTCTTCATCACACGACACTATACCTGTATACCACCTGTTTCTCCATCACACTACACTATACCCTGTCTAGTTCCACCTGTTTCTCCATCACACTACACTAGACTATACCCTGTCTAGTTCCTTCTGTTTCTCCATCACACTACACTATACCCTGTATCCCCTTTAGTTCACACTACACTATACCCTGTCTAGTTCCCACCTGTTTCTCCATCACACTACACTATACCCTGTCTAGTTCACACCTGTCTTTCTTTCCATCACACTAGACTATACCCTGTCTAGTTCCCACTGTTTGTCCATCACACTACTATACCCTGTCTTGTTCTGTTTCTCCATCTTATACCCTATCTAATTCTTCACATCCAACCCTATCTAGTTCCCACCTGTTTCTCCATCACATTACACTATGTCCTGTCTAGTTCCCTTCTGTTTCTCCATCACACTACACTATGCCTGTCTAGTTCCCTTCCCTATCACACTACACTTTGTCCTTGTCTAGTTCACACTACACTATACCCTGTCTAGTTCCCACCAGTTTCTCCATCACACTACACTATACCTGTCTAGTTCCTTCGTGTCTCCATCACACTAAACTATACCCTGTCTAGTTCCTTTTCTGTTTCTACATCACACTTACACTATACCCTGGCTAGTTCCCACCTGTTTCTCCATCACACTACACTATACCCTGTATATCCTGTCTAGTTCCACTTCTGTTTCTCCATCACAATAGACTATACCTTGTCTAGTTCCCACCTCACACTACACTATACCCTGTCTAGTTCCCGTTTCTCCATCACCTACACTATGCCCTGTCTAGTTCCCACCTGTATCACACTACACTATACCCTGTCTAGTTCCTTCTGTTTCTCTATCACACTACACCCCTGTCTAGTTCCCACCTGTTTCTCCATCACACTACACTATACCCTGGCTAGTTCCCACCTGTTTCTCCATCAAACTACACTATACCTGTATACCCTGTCTAGTTCACACTACACTATACCTATCTAGTTCCCACCTGTTTCTCATCACAACACTATACCCTGTATACCCTGTCTAGTCTAGTTCCCACCTGTTTCTCCATCAAACTACACTATGTATACCCTGTATACCCTGTCTAGTTCCCACCTGTTTCTCCATCACACTACACTATACCCTGTCTAGTTCCCTTCTGTTTCTCCATCACATTACACTATACCCTGTCTAGTTCCCACCTGTTTGTCCATCACACTACACTATAACCTGTCTAGTTCCCACCTGTTTCTCCATCACATATGTCCTGTCTAGTTCCCACTGTTTCTCCATCACACTACACTATACCCTGTCTAGTTCCTTCTGTTTCTCCATCACACTACACTATACCCTGTATACCCCTGTTAGTTCACACTACACTATACCCTGTCTAGTTCCCACCTGTTTCTCCATCACACTACACTATACCCTGTCTAGTTCCCACCTGTTTCTCCATCACAATAGACTATACCTGTCTAGTTCCCACCTGTTTCTCCATCACACTACACTACACTTCTACCCCTGTTTCTCCATCCACTGTTCCCTGTCTAGTTCTCCATCACACTACACTATACCCTGTCTAGTTCCCACCTGTTTCTCCGTCACACTACACTATACCCTGTCTAGTTCCCACCAGTTTCTCCATCACACTACACTATGCCCTGTCTAGTTCCCACCTGTTTCTCCATCACACTACACTATACCCTGTCTAGTTCCCACCTGTTTCTCCATCACACTACACTATACCCTGTCTAGTTCCCACCAGTTTCTCCATCACACTACACTATACCCTGTCTAGTTCCCACCTGTTTCTCCATCACACTACACTATACCCTGTCTAGTTCCCACCTGTTTCTCCATCACACTACACTATACCTATCTAGTTCCCTGTTTCTCCATCACTCCTATCACATTACCCTGTATACCCTGTCTAGTTCACACTGCGACTATCCTGTCTAGTTCCCACCTGTTTCTCCATCACACTACACTATACCCTGTCTAGTTCCCTTCTGTTTCTCCATCACACTACACTATACCCTGTATGCCCTGTCTAGTTCACACTACACTATACCCTATCTAGTTCCCTTCTGTTTCTCCATCACCCTACACTATACCCTGTATACCCTGTCTAGTTCCACCTGTACCCTGTCTAGTTCCCTTCTGTTTCTCCATCACACTACACTTACCTACACCCTGTCTAGTTCACCCCCTGTCTGGACTCCATCACTACACTATACCCTGTCTAGTTCCCTTCTGTTTCTCCATCACACTACACTATACCCTGTCTAGTTCCCTTCTGTTTCTCCATCACACTACACTATACCCTGTCTAGTTCCACCTGTTTGTCCATCACACTACACTATACCCTGTCTAGTTCCCCACCTGTTTCTCCATCACCCTGGACTATACCCTGTCTATTCCCTTCTGTTTTCTCCATCACACTACACTATACCCTGTATCCCCTTTAGTTCACACTCCTTCTGTTTCTCCATCACACTCACTATACCCTGTATATCACACTACACTATACCCTGTCTAGTTCACACCTGTTTCTCCATCTGAATAGACTACCCTGTCTAGTTCCTTACCTGTTTCTCCTTCACACTACACTTTACCCTGTCTTGTTCCTTCTGTGTCTCCATCACATCACATTACACTATACCCTGTCTAGTTCCCACCTGTTTCTCCATCACACTACACTATACCCTGTCTAGTTCCCACCAGTTTGTCCATCACACTACACCCTGTCTAGTTCCACCTGTTTCTCCATCACTACACTATACCCTATCTAGTTCCTTTCTGTTTCTACATCACACTACACTATACCCTGGCTAGTTCCCACCTGTTCTCCATCACACTACACTATACCCTGTATACCCTGTCTAGTTCACACTAATTATCCCTTCTGTTTCTCCATCACAATTCTGTTTCTCCATCACACTACACTATACCCTGTATACCCTGTCTAGTTCACACTCGACTATACCCTGTCTAGTTCCCACCTGTTTCTCCATCACACTACACTATACCCTGTCTAGTTCACACCTGTTTCTCATCACATTACACTATGCCCTGGCTAGTTCCCACTGTTTCTCCATCAAACTGCACTCCCTGTATACCCTGTCTAGTTCACCTGTTTGTCCATCACACTACACTATAACCTGTCTAGTTCCCCTATACCCTGTCTGTTTGTTTCTCCATCACATTACACTATGTCCTGTCTAGTTCACACTGCAATGCCCTGTGGTTCCACCTGTTTCTCCATCCAAACTCACATTACACTATATCCTGTCTAGTTCCCACCTGTTTCTCCATCACCCTACACTATACCTGTCTAGTTCCACCTGTTTCTCCATCACACTACACTATACCCTGTCTAGTTCCCACCTGTTTGTCTAGTTCACTACACTATACCTTGTCTAGTTCCCACCTGTTTCTCCATCACACTACACTATGTCCTGTCTAGTTCCACCTGTTTCTCTCATCACCCTTCTGTTCTCTACTACACTATACCCATGCTCAGTACCTTGTCTAGTTCACACTACACACCATACCATACCCTGTATAACTTGTTTCTCCATCACACTACACTATACCCTGTCTAGTTCCTTCTGTTTCTCCATCACATTAAACTATACCCTGTCTAGTTCCCACCTGTTTCTCCATCACATTACACTATACCCTGTATATCCTGTCTAGTTCCTTCTGTTTCTCCATCACACTAGACTATACCCTGTCTAGTTCCTTCTGTTTCTCCATCACACTACACTATACCCTGTATACCCTGTCTAGTTCACACTCACTATGCCCTGTCTAGTTCCCACCTGTTTCTCCATCACACTACACTATACCCTGTCTAGTTCCCACCAGTTTCTCCATCACACTAGACTATGCCCTGTCTGGTTCCCACCTGTTTCTCCATCACACTACACTATACCCTGTCTAGTTCCCACCTGTTTCTCCATCACACTACACTATGCCCTGTCTAGTTCCCCCATCACGCTACACTATACCCTGTCTTGTTCCCACCTGTTTCTCCATCACACTACACTATACCCTATCTAATTCCACCTGTTTCTCCATCACACTACTATGCCCTGTATATCCTGTCTAGTTCCTTCTGTTTCTCCATCACACTAGACTATACCTGTCTAGTTCCCTTCTGTTTCTCCATCACACTACACTATACCCTGTATACCCTGTCTAGTTCACACCACTATTGTCTAGTTCCCTTCTGTTTCTCCATCACACTACACTAAACCCTGTATACCCTGTCTAGTTCACACTCTAGTCTAGTTCCCACCTGTTTCTCCATCACACTACACTATGCCTGTCTAGTTTCCCTTCTGTTTCTCTATCACACTACACTATACCCTGTATACCTTGTCTAGTTCACACTACACTATACCTTGTCTAGTTCCACCTGTTTCTCCATCACCCTACTACCCCTATACCCCTGTATACCCTGTCTAGTTCCTTCTGTTTCTCATCACACTACACTATACCCTGTATGCCCTGTCTAGTCCACACTCGTATAACCTGTCTAGTTCCCTTCTGTTTCTCCATCACACTACACTATACCCTGTATACCCTGTCTAGTCCATCACATTACACTATACCCTGTCTAGTTCCCACCTGTTTCTCCTTCACACTACACTATACCCTGTCTAGTTCCCCTGTTTCTCCATCACATTACACTATACCCTTTTTTGTCTAGTTCCCTTCTGTTTCTCCATCACACTAGACTATACCCTGTCTAGTTCCCACCTGTTTCTCCATCACACTACACTATACCCTGTAGTTTCCCTTCTGTCTAGTTCCATAGACTATACCCTGTCTGGTTCCCTTCTGTTTCTCCATCACACTACACTATACCCTGTATACCCTGTCTAGTTCACACTACACTATACCCTGTCTAGTTCCCTTCTGTTTCTCCATCACACTACACTATACCCTGTATACCCTGTCTAGTTCCACTGACTCCCTGTCTAGTTCCCCACCTGTTTCTCCATCACATTACACTATACCTGTCTAGTTCCACCTGTTTCCCATCACACTACACTATACCCTGTCCTGGTTCCCACCTGTTTGTCCATCACACTACACTATACCCTGGTCTAGTCTCACCTGTTTGTCCATCACACCACATATAACCTATCTCAGGTTCCACCTGTTTCTCCATCACATTACACTATGTCCTGTCTAGTTCCCACCTGTTTCTCCATCACTTATCACACTGCAGTTCCTTCTGTTTCTCTAGTACACTATACCCACCTGTTTCTCCACTGTTCTGCCATCCATAATTCTGCCTATTCCCTCTTCTACTTTCTATCACACCACTCATACCCTGCATACCTTGCTCCCAGTTCACACCACCATACCTGTCTAGTTCCCTCTGTTTCTCCATCACACTACACTATACCCTGTCTAGTTCCCACTCTGTTTCTCCATCACACTACACTATACCCTGTATATCCTGTCTAGTTCTACCTGTTTCTCCATCACACTAGACTATACCCTGTCTAGTTCCCCTGCTTCTCCAGTCACACCACACTATACCCTGTATACCCTGTCTAGTTCACACTAGACTATACCCTGTCTAGTTCCCACCTGTTTCTCCATCACACTACACTATACCCTGTATACCCTGTCTAGTTCACACTGCACTATACCCTGTCTAGTTCCCACCTGTTTCTCCATCACACTACACTATACCCTGTCTAGTTCCCTTCTTGTTTGTCCATCACACTACACTATACCCCTGTCTAGTTCCCACTCTGTTTCTCCATCACACTACACTATACCCTGTCTAGTTCCCCCTGTTTCTCCATCACACTACACTATACCCTGTCTAGTTCCCACCTGTTTCTCCCATCACACTACACTATACCCTGTATACCCTGTCTAGTTCACACTACACTATACCCTGTCTAGTTCCCACCTGTTTCTCCATCACACTACACTATACCCTGTATACCCTGTCTAGTCCTCACACTACGACTATACCCTGTCTAGTTCCCTACCTGTTTCTCCATCACACTACACTATACCCTGTCTAGTTCCCACCTGTTTCTCCATCACACTACACTATACTCCTGTCTAGTTCCCACCTGTTTCTCCATCACACTACACTATGCCCTGTCTAGTTCCCACCTGTTTCTCCATCACACTACACTATACCCTGTCTTAGTTCCCACCTGTTTCTCCATCACACTACACTATACCCTGTATACCTTGTCTAGTTCACACTACACTATACCCTGTCTAGTTCCCACCTGTTTCTCCATCACACTACACTATACCCTGTCATATCCCACCTGTTTCTCCATCACACTACACTATACCCTGTCTAGTTCCCACTTCTGTTTCTCCATCACATCACTAACCCTGTATACCCTGTCTAGTTCACACTCGACTATACCCTGTCTAGTTCCCACTCTGTTTCTCCATCACACTACACTATACCCTGTCTAGTTCCCTGTCTGTTTCTCACACTACACTATACCCTGTCTAGTTCCACCTGTTTCTCCATCACACTACACTATACCCTGTCTAGTTCCTCTGTTTCTCCATCACACTACACTATACCCCGTATGTCCTGTCTAGTTCCCTTCTGTTTCTCTATCACACTACACTATACCCTGTATACCTTGTCTAGTTCACACTACACTATACCTTGTCTAGTTCCCACTCTGTTTCTCCATCACCTCACACTATACCCTGTTTCTACTGTTTAGTCCACACTGCACTATACCCTGTCTAGTTCCCACCTGTTTCTCCATCACACTACACTATACCCTGTCTAGTTCCCGCCTGTTTCTCCATCACATTACACTATGCCCTGTCTAGTTCCCACCTGTTTCTCCATCACACTCTACACTATACCCTGTCTAGTTCCTCAATCTGTTTCTCTACATCACATTACACTATACCCTGGCTTAGTTCCCACCTGTTTCTCCATCACACTACACTATACCCTGTATACCTCTGTCTAGTTCCCTTCTGTTTCTCCATCACAATAGACTATACCTTGTCTAGTTCCCACCTGTTTCTCCGTCACACTACACTATACCCTGTCTAGTTCCCGCCAGTTTCTCCATCACACTACACTATACCCTGTCTAGTTCCTGTCTAGTTTCTCCATCACACTACACAATACCCTGTCTAGTTCCCACCTGTTTCTCCATCACACTACACTATACCCTGTCTAGTTCCCTTTCTGTTTCTCATCACATTACACTATACCCTGTCTAGTTCCCACCTGTTTCTCCATCACACTACACTATACCCTGTCTAGTTCCCACCTGTTTCTCCATCACACTACACTATACCCTGTCTAGTTCCTCTACCTGTTTGTCCATCACATACACTATAACCTGTCTAGTTCCCACCTGTTTCTCTATCACACTACACTATGCCCTGTCTAGTTCCCACCTGTTTCTCCATCAAACTACACTATACCCTGTCTAGTTCCCTTCTGTTTCTCCATCACACTACACTATACCCTGTATACCCTGTCTAGTTCACACTACACTATACCCTGTCTAGTTCCCTTCTCTGTTTCTCCATCACACTACACTATACCCCTGTATAGCCTCCTGTTCACACTCGACCATACCCTGTCTAGTTCCCACCTGTTTCTCCATCACTACATCATACCCTATTAGTTCCCTTCTGTTTCTCATCACACTACACTATACCCTGTATACCTTGTCCAGTTCACACTACACTATACCTTGTCTAGTTCCCACCTGTTTCTCCATCACACTACACTATACCCTGTCTAGTTCCCTGTCTAGTCTCCATCACATTAGACTATACCCTGTCTAGTTCCCACCTGTTTCTCCATCACACTACACTATACCCTGTCATACCCTGTCCAGCTTCCACATCATCACTACACGCCTGTCTAGTTCCCACCTGTCGCCCATCACACTACACTATGCCCTGTCTTGTTCCCACCTGTTTCTCCATCACACTACACATTATACCCTGTCTAGTTCCCACCTGTTTCTCCATCACATCACACTCATACCTCGTCTAGTTCACACCTGCTTCACCACTCCACTACACTATGCCCTGTATATCCTGTCTAGTTCCCTTCTGTTTCTCCATCACACTAGACTATACCCTGTCTAGTTCCCTTCTGCTTCTCCATCACACTACACTAAACCCTAGATACCATTCCGTCTAGGTTCACTACTGACTATACCTGTCTTGTGCCTGTGTTTCTGGATCACACTCCACTATACCCTGTGAGCACTCTTTCTGGTTGACTTTCTATACCCTTTCTATTCCACCTTTTTCTCCACACTACACTATAATTTTGTCTGGTTCCCACGTTCTCACTACACTTTACCTCTTTCTAGTTCCCACCTGTTTCCA
>NW_027036646.1:0-15125 GCF_034236695.1 Oncorhynchus nerka | reverse complement strand
GGGTTAGCCCTGCAGGGGTACAGGACTGTGTTTAAACTGTGGGTTAGCCCTGCAGGGTACAGGACTGTGTTTAAACTGTGGGTTAGCCCTGCAGGGATGCACAGGACTGTGTTTAAACTGTGGGTTAGCCCCGCAGGGTACAGGACTGTGTTTAAACTGTGGGTTAGCCCTGCAGGGTACAGGACTGTGTTTAAACTGTGGGTTAGCCCTGCAGGGGTACAGGACTGTGTTTAAACTGTGGGTTAGCCCGCGAGGGTACAGGACTGTGTTTAAACTGTGGGTTAGTCCCGCAGGGTACAGGACTGTGTTTAAACTGTGGGTTAGCCCCGCAGGGTACAGGACTGTGTTTAAACTGTGGGTTAGCCCTGCAGGGTACAGGACTGTGTTTAAACTGTGGGTTAGCCCTGCAGGGCTACAGGACTGTGTTTAAACTGTGGGTTAGCCCTGCAGGGTACAGGACTGTGTTTAAACTGTGGGTTAGCCCTGCAGGGTTACAGGACTGTGTTTAAACTGTGGGTTAGCCCTGCAGGGTACAGGACTGTGTTTAAACTGTGGGTTAGCCCTGCAGGGTACAGGACTGTGTTTAAACTGTGGGTTAGCCCTGCAGGGTACAGGACTGTGTTTAAACTGTGGGTTAGCCCTGCAGGGTACAGGACTGTGTTTAAACTGTGGGTTAGCCCTGCAGGGTACAGGACTGTGTTTAAACTGTGGGTTAGCCCTGCAGGGTACAGGACTGTGTTTAAACTGTGGGTTAGCCCTGCAGGGTACAGGACTGTGTTTAAACTGTGGGTTAGCCCTGCAGGGTACAGGACTGTGTTTAAACTGTGGGTTAGCCCTGCAGGGTACAGGACTGTGTTTAAACTGTGGGTTAGCCCTGCAGGGTACAGGACTGTGTTTAAACTGTGGGTTAGCCTTGTCTTGTTTGGAAATAGGGCCGTGTACCTCCCTGTTCATCCCATTGCCAGTGTGCTACACCCTCCTTGTGATTATGAATACACACACACACACTTGTCAGTCAACTTTAGAATTAACGACTGTGTTTAAACTGTGGGTTAGCCCTGCCCAGGGGGTACAGGACTGTGTTTAAACTGTGGGTTAGCCCTGCAGGGTACAGGACTGTGTTTATATCACTGTGGAGACTTATCACTTGTATATTAACTATTTGGATATAGACTATATATCACGTGTATATATCCTCCTATATATAACTGTTATTAACATATATCACTGGATATAGACTATATATAATAGACTATATTAACCACTGTATATTAACTATATATCACTGGATATAGACTATATATCACTGGATATAGACTATATATCACTGATATATTAACTATATATAACTGGATATAGACTATATATCACATATAGACTATATATCACTGGATATAGACTATATATCACTGGATATATTAACTATATATCACTGGATATAGACTATATATCACTGGATATAGACTATATATCACTGGATATAGACTATATATCACTGGATATAGACTATATATCACTGGATATATTAACTATATATCACTGGATATAGACTATATCACTGGATATAGACTATATATCACTGGATATAGACTATATATCACTGGATATAGACTATATATCACTGGATATCGACTATATATCACTGGATATAGACTATATATCACTGGATATATTAACTATATATAACTGGATATATTAACTATATATCACTGGATATCGACTATATATAACTGGATATAGACTATATATCACTGGATATATTAACTATATATAACTGGATATAGACTATATATCACTGGATATAGACTATATATCACTGGATATATTAACTATATATAACTGTATTTATTAACTATATATAACTGGATATAGACTATATATAACTGGATATATTAACTATATATACCTGAATATAGACTATATATAACTGGATATAGACTATATATAACTGGATATATTAACTATATATAACTGGATATATTAACTATATCTAACTGGATATAGACTATATATAACTGGATATATTAACTATATATAACTGGATATAGACTATATATAACTGGATATATTAACTATATATACCTGAATATAGACTATATATAACTGGATATATTAACTATATATAACTGGATATAGACTATATATCACTGGATATATTAACTATATATAACTGGATATATTAACTATATATAACTGTATTTATTAACTATATATAACTGGATATAGACTATATATAACTGGATATATTAACTATATATACCTGAATATAGACTATATATAACTGGATATATTAACTATATATAACTGGATATAGACTATATATAACTGGATATATTAACTATATATACCTGAATATAGACTATATATAACTGGATATATTAACTATATATACCTGAATATAGACTATATATAACTGGATATAGACTATATATAACTGGATATATTAACTATATATAACTGGATATATTAACTATATATAACTGGATATATTAACTATATATAACTGGATATAGACTATATATAACTGGATATATTAACTAATATATAACTGGATATATTAACTATATATACCTGAATATAGACTATATATAACTGGATATAGACTATATATAACTGGATATATTAACTATATATACCTGAATATAGACTATATATAACTGGATATATTAACTATATATAACTGGATATATTAACTATATATAACTGGATATATTAACTATATATAACTGGATATAGACTATATATAACTGGATATATTAACTATATATCACTGGATATAGACTATATATAACTGGATATATTAACTATATATACCTGAATATAGACTATATATAACTGAATATAGACTATATATAACTGTATATATTAACTATATATACCTGAATATAGACTATATATAACTGGATATATTAACTATATATAACTGGATATAGACTATATATAACTGGATATAGACTATATATAACTGTATATATTAACTATATATACCTGAATATAGACTATATATAACTGGATATATTAACTATATATAACTGGATATATTAACTATATATCACTGGATATAGACTATATATAACTGGATATATTAACTATATATACTTGAATATAGACTATATATAACTGGATATAGACTATATATAACTGTATATATTAACTATATATACCTGAATATAGACTATATATAACTGGATATATTAACTATATATACCTGAATATAGACTATATATAACTGGATATAGACTATATATAACTGGATATATTAACTATATATACCTGAATATAGACTATATATAACTGGATATATTAACTATATATACCTGAATATAGACTATATATAACTGGATATAGACTATATATAACTGTATATATTAACTATATATACCTGAATATAGACTATATATAACTGGATATATTAACTATATATACCTGAATATAGACTATATATACCTGAATATAGACTATATATACCTGAATATAGACTATATATACCTGAATATAGACTATATATAACTGTATATATTAACTATATATAACTGGATATAGACTATATATAACTGGATATATTAACTATATATACCTGAATATAGACTATATATACCTGAATATAGACTATATATAACTGTATATATTAACTATATATACCTGAATATAGACTATATATAACTGTATATATTAACTATATATACCTGAATATAGACTATATATAACTGTATATATTAACTATATATACCTGAATATAGACTATATATAACTGTATATATTAACTATATATAACTGGATATAGACTATATATAACTGGATATATTAACTATATATACCTGAATATAGACTATATATAACTGGATATATTAACTATATATACCTGAATATAGACTATATATAACTGGATATAGACTATATATAACTGGATATATTAACTATATATACCTGAATATAGACTATATATAACTGGATATATTAACTATATATACCTGAATATAGACTATATATAACTGGATATATTAACTATATATACCTGAATATAGACTATATATAACTGGATAAATGTCCTAACCGACTAGTTTGTTAACGATAAATTTGTGGAGGGATTGAAAAACGAGTTTTTAATGACTCCAACCTAAGTGTATGTAAACTTCCGACTTCAACTGTATGTTGGGTCTGTAGTGATGGGAGAGAAGGGCATGACACACACACACACACACACACACACACACACACACACACACACACACACACACAGCTACACACACAGACAGCTACGTCTCTTTGGCTTTCATCCCACCGCTGGCATCCAGACACAGCCCAGTCCAAGCCAAACGTTCCCTCTCAATAACACCCAGGTGAAACCTTGAATGAATGAAGTTCTGCTCAGTTCCCTGTAACTGAGGAACACACACTGTGTTCGTCTGGGTTTGACCTATTCCTGCTGGGGAGAGTTGATGGACAGATCATGTGTGAGATTCTTCAGATTCAGATGGGCATGTTGAACGTTGAAATGGTCTTGAATGATAAAGGGCCCTGAGAGACCTCACTGCTCTTATATCAAAATGTCATCAGACCAAACCCTGCAAGGTGGTCCTCTGCTTCCATTACATGGAGGCATTTCCTATTATGTTTAACTGACAGTGTCTGTGTCCTGTTCTCTCTCTCTCTCTCTCTCTCTCTCTCTCTCTCTCTCTCTCTCTCTCTCTCTCTCTCTCTCTCCCCCTCTGACCAGTCGTCTGGATGCCAACCACATCTCCAGTGTTCCTCGGGGCTGCTTCGACGGCCTCCAGTCTCTGCGTCACCTGTGGCTGGATGACAACTCTCTGACAGAGGTGCCAGCTGACCCCTGGGGCCCTGTCCTCCTGCAGGCCATGACCCTGGCTCTCAACAGAATCACACATATACCTGACCGGGCCTTCACTAACCTCTCCTCCCTCGTGGTCTGTGAGTACTGAATACTACCGTGTCCTCTTTTCCTCCATCTTCCCTCTGTCCTTCTCTCCATCCCCTCTCTTTCCTGGCCAACCTCTTCAGCCTGGTGGTCCTGTGAGTACTAGACAACAGCCTGTCTGTCTCTTCTTCTTTCCTCCTGTCTGTCCTTCTCTCCCACTCATCCTCCCTTCTGCCATCAGACCTCATCCTCTCTGCCATCCTTCATTCCCCATCCTCGCTCCCTCCATCCCCTCTCCTCCCTCCATCTCCTCTCCTCCATCCAGCTCTCTCCCTCCTCTCCTCCCCAGTCCCACCATCCTCTCTGCCATCCCCCTCCATTCCCCCTCCCTCCATCCCCTCTCACCTCCAGCCTCTCCCTCCATCCCCTCTCCTCTCCCTCCAGCTCTCCCTTCCTCTCTTCCCCAGTCCCCTCCATCCTCTATTTATTTATCAACTCACAGAGAGTCCCATTCACACAAGCAATCTAGCTGAAACGAGGGGATATGTTATTGACAGAGTGTAGGAAGAAGGGATGATTACACAGAATGAAAGAACATCCGCTCACGTCCATTCAGTTCCCGGTTGGCGATGACGCCGCACGCACGCCGCGACGCACGCAGCCACACATTATCATACACACACGCACGCACGCACGCACGCACGCACGCACGCACGCACGCACGCACGCACGCACGCGCACGCACGCACGCACGCACGCACGCACACGCACACACGCATACACACACACACACACACACACACACACACACACAAATTTGTGTCCGTACAGGTGATGCATGCCTCCTACTTCTCTTGAATCCTCCTGAGTCCTCAGGGAGTTAGTTTGTTCCCAGCTGTCAAACAAATCTGTCAACACCACAGGAGAGAGAGTTGTCTAACAAATCTGTCAACACCACAGGAGAGAGAGTTGGGTCTAACAAATCTGTCAAATACCCACAGGAGAGAGAGTTGTCAAACACTTGTTGAAGCAGAAAGGTCCAATATAGGTGTTTTTATCTCAATATCCAATCATTTCTGGGTAACACAGAATCTTCCTGTGATTAAAATGGTCTTTAAAAGAAACAAAAATGGCTTCTTAGCAAAGAAACAATTTCTCAAGCAAGAATTTAGCTAGGACTGTCTGGAGTGGTCTGAGGGGAGGGAAGACTGAAAACTGTCTGTTATTGGCAGAGAGGTTTGGAACTCTCTTCTTATTGGTCTATTAACTCATTTAAACGCCAAACTCCATCCCACCAAACAGGCAGAACAGGCAGTCTTTTCAAACAGCTCTTTACACTACAAGGACATTATCATTTTCTACAATTTTCACCACAGTATTATTCCAACTTCCTAGTGTGGAAATATATATAAAACACAGAGAAAACTGCCTGTTGGACTGCACTGGGACTTCATAGGGGTAGTTTTGTACAATCTGATCTGAATCTGTTTCCTAATCTGATCTGAATCTGGTCTTAATCTGGTCTGAATCTGGCGATGTCTGCCTGTCTGTCCCAGCTCCCAGCAGTGTGTAAGGTAATCACAGTGTGACCGTGTGTTGGTCTTGGGCTCCATGCGATGCGGCCAGGCCTAAGAGCCTGGGAGGAAGGAAGGAAGGGAGGAAGGAAGGAAGGAAGCTCGCAGGGCTGATTCACCGTGTCCAGGGCAAGCAGCACAGATAGCATTAGACAGGCGGAGGTAGAGAGTAGGACCAGGAGGGAGGGAGATGGGGGATGGGACTGATTGTTTACCTGGCAAACTTCCGTCCTTGGTGCCCAGGGGCATCCGCTCTCCACAGCAGCCCCGGTCTCGGCTGGATCTCTGCCCCTTCCCAGGCCTCGTAATAACCTCCACCCAACCAACCTACATACTGTAAACACACACTGAGGTCCTCTTTTCTCTATACACACACACACACACATACACACACATACATACACACACACACACACAACCACACATCCACACTCACACACCCACACACACATACACACACAACCACACATACACACACACACGCACACACACACACACACACACCACACACACAACCACACATACACACACCCACACCCACACACAACCACACATACACACACACACCCACACACACACACAACCACACATACACACGCACACACACACACACACATACATACATACACACACACACACACACCACACATCCACACTCACACAACATACCCACACACACATACACACACAACCACACACACACACACACACACGCACACACACACACACACACACCACACACACCCACACACACACACACACGCATACGCACACGCGCACACACACACACACACACTCCAAGGTAGATAGATATCCTCTCTGACATTATATGCCCAGCAGCTCATGGAGATGTCTGTCACATTTATCTATTCATTCAAGTGTTTTCTGTCGTACACAGACACACTGCATTTCACTGCACCGCACAATAACATCTGCTAATATGTGTATGTGACCAACACAATTTGAAATTTGATTTGACTGATGCACAGAAACAGACTCAGCTCCAAATAGTATTTGTTTTCCTTCAAATGTTTTGAGCATTTGATTGAGCTGCTTGCAGTGCTGGGTTTTCACTTGGAATGCCAGACAGTTGACAGAGAGTTCCACTTCCAGACAGTTGATAGAAGGGTTCCACTTCCAGACAGTTGACAGAGAGGTTCCACTTCCAGACAGTTGATACTTCCAGACAGTTGACAGAGAGGTTCCACTTCCAGACAGTTGACAGAGGGTTCCACTTCCAGACAGTTGACAGAGAGGTTCCACTTCCAGACAGTTGACAGAGAGGTTCCACTTCCAGACAGTTGACAGAGTTGGACAGGTTCCACTTCCAGACAGTTGACAGAGCCACTCTCTTCCATACACAGGTTCCACTTCCAGACAGACCAGTTCCACTTCCAGACAGTTGACAGAGTTCCACTTCCAGACAGTTGACAGAGCGGTTCCACTTCCAGACAGTTGACAGAGCGGTTCCACTTCCAGACAGTTGACCACTTCCAGACAGTTGACAGAAAGGTCTACTCAGACAGTTGAGACAGAGCGAAGCCACTTCCAGACAGTTGACAGAGCTTCCTCTTCCAGACAGTTGACAGAGCGGTTCCACTTCCAGACAGTTGACAGACAGAGCGGTTCCACTTCCAGACCAGTTGACAGAGAGCGGTTCCACTTCCAGACAGTTGACAGAGCGGTTCCACTTCCAGACAGTTGACAGAGCGGTTCCACTTCCAGACAGTTGACAGAGCGCTTCCACTTCCAGACAGTTGACAGAGCGGTTCCACTTCCAGACAGTTGACAGAGCGGTTCCACTTCCAGACAGTTGACAGAGCCCACTTCCAGACAAAGCTGACAGAGCGGTTCCACTTCCAGACAGTTGACAGAGCCACTTTCACTTCCACCAGACAGTTGACAGAGCCACTTTCACTTCCAGACAGTTGACAGAGCCCACTTCCAGTCTTCCAGACAGTTGACAGAGCGGTTCCGCTCCACTTCCAGACAGTTTGACAGAGCGGTTTTCCACTTCCAGACAGCTGAGACAGAGCCGTTCACTTCCAGACAGTTGACAGAGCGGTTCCACTTCCAGACAGTTGACAGAGCGGTTCCACTTCCAGACAGTTGACAGAGCGGTTCCACTTCCAGACAGTTGACAGAGCCACTTCACTTCGAGACAGTTGACAGAGCGGTTCCACTTCCAGACAGTTGACAGAGGGTTCCACTTCCAGACAGTTGACAGAGCGGTTCCACTTCCAGTTGACCTTCCACTTCCAGACAGTTGACAGAGCCACTTCCTCTTCCAGACAGTTGACAGAGCGGTTTCCACTTCCAGACAGTTGACAGAGCGGTTCCACTTCCAGACAGTTGACAGAGGTTCCTCCACTTCCAGACAGTTGACAGAGCCACTTTCACTTCCAGACAGTTGACAGAGCGGTTCCACTTCGAGACAGCTGACAGAGTGGTTCCACTACAGACAGTGTTGACAGAGCGTTCCACTTCCAGACAGTTGACAGAGCGGTTCCACTTCCAGACAGTTGACAGAGCGTTCCACTTCCAGAGCGGTTCCACTTCCAGACAGTTGACAGAGCGTGTTCCACTTCCAGACAGTTGACAGAGCCACTCTCTTCCAGACAGTTGACAGAGCTGGTTCACTTCCAGACAGTTGACAGATGTTCCACTTCCAGACAGTTGACAGAGCGGTTCCTTCCAGACAGTTGACAGAGCCACTTCCTCTTCCAGACAGTTGACAGAGCGGTTCCACTTTTGAGACAGCGACAGTGGTTCACCTCCAGACAGTTGACAGAGCGGTTCCACTTCCAGACAGTTGACAGAGCGGTTCCACTTCCAGACAGTTGACAGAGCGGTTCCACTTCCAGACAGTTGACAGAGCGGTTCCACTTCCAGACAGTTGACAGAGCCACTTCCTCTTCCAGACAGTTGACAGAGCGGTTCCACTTCCAGACAGTTGACAGAGTGGTTCCACTTCCAGACAGTTGACAGAGCGGTTCCACTTCCAGACAGTTGACAGAGCGGTTCCACTTCCAGACAGTTGACAGAGCGGTTCCACTTCCAGACAGTTGACAGAGCGGTTCCACTTCCAGACAGTTGACAGAGCGGTTCCACTTCCAGACAGTTGACAGAGCGGTTCCACTTCCAGACAGTTGACAGAGCGGTTCCACTTCCAGACAGTTGACAGAGAGGTTCCACTTCCAGACAGTTGACAGAGTGGTTCCACTTCCAGACAGTTGACAGAGCGGTTTCACTTCCAGACAGTTGACAGAGCGGTTTCACTTCCAGACAGTTGACAGAGTGGTTCCACTTCCAGACAGTTGACAGAGCCACTTCCACTTCCAGACAGTTGACAGAGCGGTTCCACTTCCAGACAGTTGACAGAGCGGTTCCTCTTCCAGACAGTTGATGAGACACTTCCAGACAGTTGACAGAGCGGTTCCACTTCCGACAGTTGACAGAGCGGTTCCACTTCCAGACAGTTGACAGAGCGGTTCCACTTCCAGACAGTTGACAGAGCCACTTCCTCTTCCAGACAGTTGACAGAGCGGTTCCACTTCCAGACAGTTGACAGAGCGGTTCCACTTCCAGACAGTTGACAGAGCGGTTCCACTTTCCAGACAGTTGACAGAGCCACTTCCTCTTCCAGACAGTTGACAGAGCGGTTCCACTTCCAGACAGTTGACAGAGCGGTTCCACTTCCAGACAGTTGACAAGCGGTTCCTCTTCCAGACAGTTGACAGAGCCACTTCCTCTTCAGACAGTTGACAGAGCCGTTGCACTTCCAGACAGTTGACAGAGCGGTTCCACTTCCAGACAGTTGACAGAGCCACTTCCACTTGACAGAGCCATTTCCACTTCCAGACAGTTGACAGAAGCGGTTCCACTTCCAAGCCGGTTCCACTTCCAGACAGTTGACAAAGCGGTTCCACTTCCAGACAGTTGACAGAGCGGTTCCACTTCCAGACGGTTGACAGAAGCGGTTCCTCTTCCAGACAGTTGACAGAGCCACTTCCTCTTCCAGACAGTTGACAGAGAAGCGGTTCCGCCAGAGACAGTTGACAAGTGGTTCCACTTCCAGACAGTTGACGAAGCGGTTCCACTTCCAGACAGTTGACAGAGCCACTTCACTTCAGACAGTTGACAGAGAGGTTCCACTTCCAGACAGTTGACAGAGCAGTTTCACTTCAGACAGTTGACAGAGCGGTTCCACTTCAGACAGTTGACAGAGCCACTTCCTCTTCCAGACAGTTGACTAAAACATTGAGCAACAGTTACTGACAACCATGTCTGTTGATTTGTTTTCCCCCAGAAGTTTCATGTCATTAGTCATTGAACTGGTTTTAAAGGACTTGTTCTCCTCCTCTCTTCGTTATGTTCTGTGTCAGTCTAGTCAGCCTTCAGTTTTAACGTTATTCTCCTCCTCGTCATATACCATTTAACAGCTCTGTTATTCTGCGTAGCAAACATCCCCTCCACACTGCTCTGTCTAATCAAACCGTTTGCAAGTCTCCTGTAGAGGACACTAATTTGTATGTAATGAGTGAAGCCTTGGGAGGAACAAGGAGACAAGGTGCAGATTCCCCATTCTTCCTCCTCCTCACCCCCCACCCTCTCACTCCTCACCCTCTCCCCTCCCTCCTCACCCCTCCCTCACCCTCTCCCCAGTCTCCAACCCCCTCCCTTTGTTTTCCCTCCCCAGCCAATCAGCTGTCCTGTCCCCGGGGCTGTGTGGGTGTGTCTCTCTGACTGTTCTCTTTGCATTCCTCTGCAGGCATCTCAATAACAATAGAATCCGCACCCTGGGAACGCAGTGCTTTGACGGCCTTCACAGCCTGGAGACTCTGTAAGTTGACCTCTCATTATCATGTATACAACTACTGCCATTTGGAGATTCTTTGCCTCTTCATCTCTCTTCTCCCTCCTCCTACCTTCATCTCTCTCCCGTCTCCTTCTCTCCCTCTCTTCTCCCTCCATCTCTCTTCTCCCCCACCTCCCTCCCTCTCTTCCCCCTCCTCCTTCCTCCATCTCTTCCTCCTCCTCCCTTCATCTCTTCTTCTCCCCTTCATCTCTCCCCCCTCCTCCTCCCTCTCTTCTCCCTCCTCCTCCCTCCATCTCTTCTACCTTCTCCTCCCTTCATCTCTCTTCCACCCCTACTCCTCCCTCCTCCTCCCTCAATCTCTTGTCCCTCCTCCTCCCTCCCTCTCTTCTCCCCTCCCTCATCCCTCCCTACACCTCTCTTCTCTCTCCTCCTCCCTCCCTACATCTCTCTTCTCCCTCCTTCTCCCTCCCTACACCTCTCTTCTCTCTCTCCTCCCCTCCCTACATCTCTCCTCCCCTTCTCCTCCCTCCCTACATCTCTCTTTTCCCTCCTCCCCTCCTCCTCCCCTCAGCTACACCTCTCTTCTCCCTCCTCCCTCCCTACATCTCTCTTCTCCCTCCTCCTCCCTCCCTTCACCTCTCTTATCTTTCCTCCTCCCCTCCCTACATCTCTCCTCTCCCTTCTCCCCCTCCCTCCCTACATCTCTCTTTCCCTCCTCCCTCCTCCTCCCCTCGCTACACCTCTCTTCTCCCTCCTCCTCCCTCCCTACAACTCTCTTCTCCCTCCTCCTCCCTCCCTACACCTCTCTTCTCCCTACTCCTCCCTCCCTCCCTCTCTTTCTCCCTACTCCTCCCTCCCTCCCTCTCTTCTCCCTCCTCCTCCCTCCCCTACCCTCTCTTCTCCCCTACTCCTCCCTCCCTCCCTCTCATCTCCCTCCCCTCCCCCCCCTTACACCTCTCTTCTCCTACTCCTCCCTCCCTCCCTCTTCTCCCTCCTCCTCCCTCCCTACATCTCTCTTCTCCCTCCTCCTCCCTCCCTCTCTTCTCCCTCCTCCTCCTCCCTTTCTTCTCCCTCCTCCTCCCTCCCTCTGCACCTTTTCTCCCTCCTCCTCCCCTCCTACCACACCCCTCTCTTCTCCCTCCTCCTCCCTCCCTCTCTTCTCCCTCTTCCTCCCTCCCTACACCTCTCTTCTCCCTCCTCCTCCCTCCCTCTCTTTTCCCTCCTCCTCCCTCCCTCCTTCTTTTGCCACTGACAGTCACACAACACAGAGAGTTTCCCTTACAGCTCTAGAAGTGGGCCTGCTCTTTGGTTCCTTGGTCTCCTCTCGCTCTCTGGTTCTCTCTCGCTCTCTGGTTCTCTCTCGCTCTCTGGTGCTCTCTTGCTCTCTGGTTCTCTCGCTCTCTGGTTCTCTCTCGCTCTCTGGTTCTCTCTCTCAGTTAATTGTTTGCCTGACTAAAAGTCATTCACATGCATAAATAGACGTTTTGGGTCTGGGTGCACTGAAGCATACCAGAAGCCGCTGGCCTAGTTGGTTGGCTGGCTGGCTGGCCGGTTCATTAAAGGAATCCCCTAACACGGAATATACTATTTGTCATGTAGTTAAATATATTCCTGTTAGGGAGATTCCCTCCAAAAATCACACACTCCCATGGCTTTTACATGTTCATTAATTTTGCATTTAGAGGGGCTTGTGGGTAACAGAGAGACGTGTGGGTAACAGAGAGACGTGTGGGTAACAGAGAGAGACTTGTGGGTAACAGAGAGATGTGTGGGTAACAGAGAGATGTGTGGGTAACAGAGAGACGTGTGGGTAACAGAGAGATGTGGGTAACAGAGAGACGTGTGGGTAACAGAGACACTTGTGGGTAAAGGAGACGTGTGGGTAACAGAGAGACTTGTGGGTAACAGACGTGTGGGTAACAGAGAGACATGTAGATAACAGAGAGACGTGTGGGTAACAGAGAGAGACTTGTGGGTAACAGAGAGATGTGGGTAACAGAGAGACGTGTGGGTAACAGAGAGACGTGTGGGTAACAGAGACACTTGTGGGTAAAGGAGACGTGTGGGTAACAGAGACTTGTGGGTAACAGAGACGTGTGGGTAACAGAGGGCTTGTAGATAACAGAGATGTGTGGGTGGCAGAAGACGTGTGGGTAACAGAGAAGCTTGTAGATAACAGAGATGTGTGGGTAACAGAGAGACTTGTGGGTAACAGGAAGCATGTGGGTAACAGAGAGACTTGTAGATAACAGAGATGTGTGGGTAACAGAGAGACGTGTGGGTAACAGAGAGACTTGTAGATAACAGAGAGATGTGGGTAACAGAAGACGATGTGGGTAACAGAGACACTTGTGGGTAAAGGAGACGTGTGGGTAACAGAGAGACTTGTGGGTAACAGAGACGTGTGGGTAACAGAGAGACTTGTAGATAACAGAGAGACGTGTGGGTAACAGAGAGACTTGTGGGTAACAGAGAGACTTGTGGTAACAGAGAGACTTGTGGGTAACAGAGAGATGTGTAGGTAACAGAGAGACTTGTAGATAACAGAGAGACTTGTGGGTGACAGAGAGACTTGTGGGTAACAGAAAGATGTGTAGGTAACAGAGAGACTTGTAGATAACAGAGAGACTTGTGGGTAACTATGAAATGTGTGTCTTCCAGATTGTTGTGTATGTGGGGGTTTTCCTCCACTCCCCCCATAAAGAATAGTGTATCAGTAATGGCAGCAGCTGCTTGGACACAGCCGGCATATTCTCCTCAGGGAGGGGTCTCTGTCTCCACCCTGCGGGGGGGTGAGGAGTGCTCACATTAACTCTCCATGTGTCACATGACATCTATTCAGCTCCAGGGACTGGGAGCTATTCGTTAACCCCCTGCCTGCCTGCCTTCCTTCCTTACAATCCTCCTTTATCCATTTGTCATTTTGATAATGGTTAGACATTTACATGTCCACACAAGCAAAAGGCCGATCGTCACATGATCATCCCCCCCCAGTATTACATACAGGACCTTTATCCTGGCTGCTTCTCCATACAACAACATGGGAAACTAAGTGTGTAGTTCCTATACCTTAAAAACACACAGATGTTACTGTGTGCTTCTACACCTGCATTGCTTGCTGTTTGGGGTTTTAGGCTGGGTTTCTGTACAGCACTTTGAGATATCAGCTGATGTACGAAGGGCTATATAAATAAATTTGATTTGATTTGATTTACACTCTCTTCCTGGTACCATCCTGGGTCTCCCTGGTTTAGTAGTACTGTGTTATTTTGGCAAAACACTCCTGGCTTTGTAGTACTGTGTTTATTTAGCAAAACACTCCCTGGCTTTGTAGTACTGCGTTTATTTAGCAAAACACTCCCTGGCTTAGTAGTACTGTGTTTATTTAGCAAAACACTCCTGGCTTAGTAGTACTGCGTTTATTTAGCAAAACACTCCCTGGCTTAGTAGTACTGCGTTTATTTAGCAAAACACTCCCTGGCTTAGTAGTACTGCGTTTATTTAGCAAAACACTCCCTGGCTTAGTAGTACTGCGTTTATTTAGCAAAACACTCCCTGGCTTAGTAGTACTGTGTTTATTTAGCAAAACACTCCCTGGCTTAGTAGTACTGTGTTTATTTAGCAAAACACTCCCTGGCTTTGTAGTCCTGCCACTATTTAGCAAAACACTCCCTGGCTTAGTAGTACTGCGTTTATTTAGCAAAACACTCCCTGGCTTTGTAGTACTGCGTTTATTTAGCAAAACACTCCCTCATTCTCCATCTGAACTCTAGAACCTGAGTTCTAACACACAGACATGATATTCTCCATTTGAACTCTAGAACCTGAGTTCTAAACACACAGACATGATATTCTC
>NW_027036645.1:5000-15124 GCF_034236695.1 Oncorhynchus nerka | reverse complement strand
ACAACAATATAAACAACAATATAGACAACAATATAAACAATATAAACAACAATATAGACAACAATATAGACAACAATATAGACAACAATATAGACAACAATATAAACAACAATATAGACAAATCAATATAGACAACAATAAAACAATAACATAAACAAACAACATAGACAAATCAACATAGACAAATCAACATAGACAATCAACATAGACAACAATATAAACAACAACATAGACAACAACATAGACAATCAATATAAACAACAATATAGACAACAATATAGACAACAATATAAACAATACAGACAAATCAACATAGACAACAATATAGACAATAATATAGACAACAATATAGACAACAATATAAACAATATAGACAACAATATAGACAACAATATAGACAACAATTACATAGACAACAATAAGACAACAATAAACAACAATATAAATAGACAACATAAACAACAATAGACAACAATATAGACAACAATTATAGACAACAATATAAAACAATATAGACAACAATATAAACAACAGTATAGACAACAACATAGACAACAATAAACAACAATATAGACAACAATATAGACAACAATATAAACAACAATATCAACAACAATTATAGACAAATAACAGTAAACAACAACAATATAGACAACAATATAGACAACAATATAAACAAATAATATGTTTCATGCAAACCTGATTGTTCTCATATATCTCTATACATCAAAAAAAGGGAAATGATTCTGTTGGTGAAGCAGCCCTGTGATGTTGGGCATTAGAGAACTGTCTGTGGATGTTAATCATTAGGAGAACTGTCTGTGGATGTTAATCATTAGAGATTCGTCTGTGGATGTTAAACATTACAGAACTGTCTGTGGATGTTGAACATCAGAGAAATGTCTGTGGATGTTAAACATTAGAGAGTTATGCAGCCCTGTGGATGTTAAACATTAGAGACTGTCTGTGGATGTTAAACATTAGAGAACTGTCTGTGGATGTTAAACATTAGAGAACTGTCTGTGGATGTTAAACATTAGAGACCTGTCTGTGGATGTTAAACATTAGAGAACTGTCTGTGGACATTAGAGAGCAAGCCCTGTGGATGTTAAACATTAGAGAACTGTCTGTGGATGTTAAACATTAGAGAACAGCCCTGTGGATGTTAAACATTTAGAGAGCCTGTCATTAGAGAACTGTCTTTGTTAAAACATTAGAAGAACTGTCTGTGGATGTTAAACATTAGAGAACTGTCTGTGGATGCTGAACATCAGAGAACTGTCTGTGGATGTTAAACATTAGAAGCAGCCCTGTGGATGTTAAACAGCCCTGTGGATGTTAAACATTAGAGAGCAGCATGTTAAACATTAGAGAGCAGCCCTGTGGATGTTAAACATTAGAGAACTGTCTGTGGATGTTAAACATTAGAGAACTGTCTGTGGATGTTAAAGCATTAGAGAACTGCCTGTGGATGTTAAATTAGAGAACTGTCTGTGGATGTTAAACATTAGAGAGCAGCCCTGTGGATGTTAAACATTAGAGAACTGTCATGTTACATAGGAGAACTTGTTAAACATCAGAGAACTGTCTGTGGATGTTAAACATTAGAGAGCAGCCCTGTCTGTGGATGTTAAACATTAGAGAACTGTCTGTGGATGTTAAACATTAGAGAGCTGCCCTGTGGATGTTAAACATTAGAGAACTGTCTGTGGATGTTAAACATTAGAGAACTGTCTGTGGATGTTAAACATTAGAGACCTTAGATGTTAAACACTGTCTGTGGATGTTAAACATTAGAGAACTGTCTGTGGATGTTAAACATTTAGAGAAATGCCCTGTGGATGTTAAACATTAGAGAGCAGCCCTGTGGATGTTAAACATTAGAGAACTGTCTGTGGATGTTAAACATTAGAGAACTGTCTGTGGATGTTAAACATTAGAGAACTGTCTGTGGATGTTAAACATTAGAGAACTGTCTGTGGATGTTAAACATTAGAACTGTCTGTGGATGTTAAACATTAGAGAACTGTCTGTTAGGATGTTATGTTAAACATTAGAGAACCCGTGGATGTTAAACATCAGAGAACTGTCTGTGGATGTTAAACATTAGAGAGCAGCCCTGTGGATGTTAAACATTAGAGAACTGTCTGTGGATGTTAAACATTAGAGAACTGTCTGTGGATGTTAAACATTAGAGAACTGTCTGTGGATGTTAAACATTAGAGAACTGTCTGTGGATGTTAAACATTAGAGAACTGTCTGTGGATGTTAAACATTAGAGAACAGTCTGTGGATGTTAAACATTAGAGAGCAGCCCTGTGGATGTTAAACATTAGAGAACTGTCTGTGGATGTTAAACATTAGAGAACAGCCTGTGGATGTTAAACATTAAGATAACAGCCCTCGTGGATGTTAAACATTAGAGAACTGTCTGTGGATGTTAAACATTAGAGAACTGTCTGTGGATGTTAAACATTAGAGAGCAGCCCCAGGATGTTAAACATTAGAGAACTGTCTGTGGATGTTAACATTAGAGAACTGTTCTGTGGATGTTAAACATTAGAGAGCAGCCCTGTGGGATGCTAAACATTAGAGAACTGTCTGTGGATGTTAAACATCAGAGAACTGTCTGTGGATGTTAAAACATTAGAGAGCAGCCCTGTGGATGTTAAACATTAGAGAACTGTCTGTGGATGTTAAACATTAGAGAACTGTCTGTGGATGTTAAACATTAGAGAACTGTCTGTGATGTTAAACATTAGAGAGCAGGCCTCTGTGATGTTAAACATCAGAGAAATGTCTGTGGATGTTAAACATTAGAGAGCAGCCCTGTGGATGTTAAACATTAGAGAACTGTCTGTGGATGTTAAACATTAGAGACCTGTCTGTGGATGTTAAACATTAGAGACCTGGGTTCAGGATGTTAAATATTGAGAACTGTCTGTGGATGTTAAACATTAGAGACCTGTCTGTGGATGTTAAACATTAGAGACCTGTCTGTGGATGTTAAACATTAGAGAACTGTCTGTGGATGTTAAACATTAGAGACCTGTCTGTGGATGTTAAACATTAGAGACCTGTCTGTGGATGTTAAACATTAGAGAACTGTCTGTGGTTCATTGTAAGGAAGTTGAATACAAGTTTTCCATGCAAGTGTCAGAATGTGAGAAACTCCAGTCATTACCTTTGGGTGACAATGAGGTTTTGGAAAAGTTTAAATGCTTGAGTCCCTTAGGGAGTTTGGCGAACTGTGTTCCCAGGGAGGTGATTCCTGGAGAAAACAACAGAGTGGAAAGCAACACTTAGTCATTTGGCGACACAAGTACCACGATATCAGACAGACAACACTTAGTCATTTGGCGATACAAGTACCACGATATCAGACAGACAACACTTAGTCATTTGGCGATACAAGTACCACGATATCAGACAGACAACACTTAGTCATTTGGCGACACAAGTACCACGATATCAGACAGACAACACTTAGTCATTTGGCGATACAAGTACCACGATATCAGACAGACAACACTTAGTCATTTGGCGATACAAGTACCACGATATCAGACAGACTGGGGATTTCAATTCACTGCCTTCATTTTCCCTGACCTGCCGAGGGGAGCTACATGGGAAGGAAAACGACATCTCTGTTCACCCAGACACACAGTGTTCATTCTAATGCAGGCCGCTTAGCGTTTGTGTAAAGGGGATGAAATGTTTAACCTGCTCTCATAGTTCAGAGGGAAAAGACACCACCCGTCTAGAGGGTTTAGAGGGGTTATTCTAGTACTCAGAAGCAGGTCTCTCTGCTGAGTGATAGATTTAGAGGGGTTATTCTAGTACTCAGAAGCAGGTCTCTCTGCTGAGTAATAGATTTAGAGAGGTTATTCTAGTACTCAGAAGCAGCTCTCTCTGCTGAGTGATAGATTTAGAGAGGTTATACTAGTACTCAGAAGCAGCTCTCTCTGCTGAGTGATAGATTTAGAGGGGTTATTCTAGTACTCAGAAGCAGCTCTCTCTGCTGAGTGATAGATTTAGAGGGGTTATTCTAGTACACAGAAGCAGCTCTCTGCTGAGTGATAGATTTAGAGGGGTTATTCTAGTACTCAGAAGCAGCTCTCTCTGCTGAGTGATAGATTTAGAGGGGTTGTTCTAGTACTCAGAAGCAGCTCTGCTGAGTGATAGATTTAGAGGGGTTATTCTAGTACTCAGAAGCAGGTCTCTCTGCTGAGTGATATATTTAGAGGGGTTATTCTAGTACTCAGAAGCAGCTCTCTCTGCTGAGTGATAGATTTAGAGGGGTTATTCTAGTACTCAGAAGCAGCTCTCTCTGCTGAGTGATAGATTTAGAGGGGTTGTTCTAGTACTCAGAAGCAGCTCTCTCTGCTGAGTGATAGATTTAGAGGGGTTGTTCTAGTACTCAGAAGCAGCTCTCTCTGCTGAGTGATAGATTTAGAGGGGTTATTCTAGTACTCAGAAGCAGCTCTCTGCTGAGTAATAGATTTAGAGGGGTTATTCTAGTAGTCAGAAGCAGGTCTCTGCTGAGTGATAGATTTAGAGGGGTTATTCTAGTACTCAGAAGCAGCTCTCTGCTGAGTAATAGATTTAGAGGGGTTATTCTAGTACTCAGAAGCAGGTCTCTGCTGAGTGATAGATTTAGAGGGGTTGTTCTAGTACTCAGAAGCAGCTCTCTCTGCTGAGTGATAGATTTAGAGAGGTTATTCTAGTACTCAGAAGCAGCTCTCTCTGCTGAGTGATAGATTTAGAGGGGTTATTCTAGTACTCAGAAGCAGCTCTCTCTGCTGAGTAATAGGTTTAGAGGGGTTATTCTAGTACTCAGAAGCAGCTCTCTGCTGAGTAATAGATTTAGAGGGGTTATTCTAGTACTCAGAAGCAGCTCTCTCTGCTGAGTGATAGATTTAGAGAGGTTATTCTAGTACTCAGAAGCAGCTCTCTCTGCTGAGTGATAGATTTAGAGGGGTTATTCTAGTACTCAGAAGCAGCTCTCTCTGCTGAGTAATAGATTTAGAGGGGTTATTCTAGGGGTTATATTCTAGGGGTTGTTCTAGTACTCAGAAGCAGCTCTCTCTGCTGAGGTAAAGTGAGTGAGATTGAGCTCTGAAATGAAATGGTGGTCCTTCATGTCCAGTGACTCTGAAGTGAGCTGTATTACTGTGTTGTGCCATAGAGACAGGACCAAACAAACTACCTGAAGAAAAAGAAAATGGTATCTAGGTGATCTGAAATACTTTAGGGGCTATAGTAGTACTCATATATACACTACCGGTCAGATGTTTTAGAGTGGAGGGGCTATAGTAGTACTCATACATACACTACCGGTCAGACGTTTTAGAGTGGAGGGGCTATAGTAGTACTCATATATACACTACCGGTCAAACGTTTTAGAGTGGAGGGGCTATAGTAGTACTCATATATACACTACCGGTCAAACGTTTTAGAGTGGAGGGGCTATAGTAGTACTCATACATACACTACCGGTCTAACGTTTTAGAGTGGAGGGGCTATAGTAGTACTCATACATACACTACCGGTCAACGTTTTAGAGTGGAGGGGCTATAGTAGTACTCATATATACACTACCGGTCAAACGTTTAGAGTGGAGGGGCTATAGTAGTACTCATATATACACTACCGGTCAGACGTTTTAGAGTGGAGGGGCTATAGTAGTACTCATATATTCACTACCGGTCAAACGTTTTAGAGTGGAGGGGCTATAGTAGTACTCATATATACACTACCGGTCAAACGTTTTAGAGTGGAGGGGCTATAGTACTACTCATATATACACTACCGGTCAGATGTTTTAGAGTGGAGGGGCTATAGTAGTACTCATACATACACTACCGGTCAAACGTTTTAGAGTGGAGGGGCTATAGTAGTACTCATATATACACTACCGGTCAAACGTTTTAGAGTGGAGGGGCTATAGTAGTACTCATACATACACTACCGGTCAAACGTTTTAGAGTGGAGGGGCTATAGTAGTACTCATATATACACTACCGGTCAGACGTTTTAGAGTGGAGGGGCTATAGTACTACTCATATATACACTACCGGTCAAACGTTTAGAGTGGAGGGGCTATAGTAGTACTCATACATACACTACCGGTCAGACGTTTTAGAGTGGAGGGGCTATAGTAGTACTCATATATTCACTACCGGTCAAACGTTTTAGAGTGGAGGGGCTATAGTAGTACTCATATATACACTACCGGTCAAACGTTTTAGAGTGGAGGGGCTATAGTACTACTCATATATACACTACCGGTCAGATGTTTTAGAGTGGAGGGGCTATAGTAGTACTCATACATACACTACCGGTCAAACGTTTTAGAGTGGAGGGGCTATAGTAGTACTCATATATACACTACCGGTCAAACGTTTTAGAGTGGAGGGGCTATAGTAGTACTCATACATACACTACCGGTCAAACGTTTTAGAGTGGAGGGGCTATAGTACTACTCATATATACACTACCGGTCTAACGTTTTAGAATGGAGGGGCTATAGTAGTACTCATATATACACTACCGGTCAGACGTTTTAGAGTGGAGGGGCTATAGTAGTACTCATACATACACTACCGGTCAGACGTTTTAGAGTGGAGGGGCTATAGTAGTACTCATATATACACTACCGGTCTAACGTTTTAGAATGGAGGGGCTATAGTAGTACTCATATATACACTACCGGTCAAACGTTTTAGAGTGGAGGGGCTATAGTAGTACTCATATATACACTACCGGTCTAACGTTTTAGAATGGAGGGGCTATAGTAGTACATACATACACTACCGGTCAGACGTTTTAGAGTGGAGGGGCTATAGTAGTACATACATACACTACCGGTCAGATGTTTTAGAGTGGAGGGGCTATAGTAGTACTCATACATACACTACCGGTCAGACGTTTTAGAGTGGAGGGGCTATAGTACTACTCATATATACACTACCGGTCAAACGTTTTAGAGTGGAGGGGCTATAGTAGTACCATATATACACTACCGGTCAGACGTTTTAGAGTGGAGGGGCTATAGTAGTACTATACATACACTAATGGGTCAGACGCTTTATGAGGGGCTATAGTAGTACCTATATATACACTAATGGTCTAACGTTTTAGAATGGAGGGGCTATAGTAGTACTCATATATACACTACCGGTCAAACGCTTTAGAGTGGAGGGCCATAGTAGTACTCATACATACACTAATGTCTAACGCCGAATGGAGGGGCTAGTAGTACATACATACACTACCGGTCAGACGTTTTAGAGTGAGGGGCTATAGTAGTACATACATACACTACCGGTCAGATGTTTTAGAGTGAGGGGCTATAGTAGTACTCATACATACACTACCGGTCAGACGTTTAGAGTGGAGGGGCTATAGTACTACTCATATATACACTAATGTCAAACGTTTTAGAGTGGAGGGGCTATAGTAGTACTCATATATACACTACCGGTCAGACGTTTTAGAGGGAGGGCTATAGTACTACTCATATATACACTACCGGTCAGACATTTTAGAGTGGAGGGGCTATAGTAGTACTCTATACATACACTAATGTCAACGTTTTAGAGTGGAGGGGCTATAGTAGTACTCATATATACACTACCGTCAAACGTTTTAGAGTGGAGGGGCATACATATATACACTACCGGTCAAACGCTTTAGAATGGAGGGGCTATAGTAGTACTCATACATACACCACCGGGTCAGACGTTTTAGGAGTGAGGCTATAGTAGTAAATACGCAGACGTTTAGAGTGGAGGGGCCATAGTAGTACTCATAGTCAACGTTTTAGAGTGGAGGGGCTATAGTAGTACTCATATATACACTACCGGTCAGACGTTTTTAGAGTGGAGGGGCTATAGTAGTACTCATACATACACTACCGGTCAGACGTTTTAGAGTGGAGGGGCTATAGTAGTACTCATATACACTACCGGTCAAACGTTTTAGAGTGGAGGGGCTATAGTAGTACTTATATATACCAATGGGTCAAACTTTTAGAATGGGAGGGGCACTCATATACACTACGGTCTAACGTTTTAGAATGGAGGGGCTATAGTAGTACATACATACACTACCGGTCAACGTTTTAGAGTGGAGGGGCTATAGTAGTACATACATACACTACCGGTCAGACGTTTTAGAGTGGAGGGGCTATAGTAGTACTCATATACACACCAATGTCAGACGTTTTAGAGTGGAGGGTCTATAGTAGTACTCATATATACACTACCGGTCAAACGTTTAGAGTGGAGGGGCTATAGTAGTACTCATACATACACTACCGGTCAGACGTTTTTAGAGTGGAGGGGCTATAGTAGTACTCATACATACACTACCGGTCAGACGTTTTAGAGTGGAGGGGCTATAGTAGTACTCATATATACACTACTGGTCTAACGTTTTAGAATGGAGGGGCTATAGTAGTACTCATATATACACTACCGGTCAAACGCTTTAGAGTGGAGGGGCTATAGTAGTACTCATATATACACTACCGGTCTAACGTTTTAGAATGGAGGGGCTATAGTAGTACATACATACACTACCGGTCAAACGCTTTAGAGTGGAGGGGCTATAGTAGTAGTCATACATACACTACCGGTCAGACGTTTTAGAGTGGAGGGGCTATAGTAGTACTCTATACATACACTACCGGTCAGACGTTTTAGAGTGGAGGGGCTATAGTAGTACTCATATATACACTACCGGTCAAACGCTTTAGAGTGGAGGGGCTATAGTAGTACTCATACATACACTACCGGGTCAACGTTTTAGAGTGGAGGGGCTATAGTAGTACTCATACATACACTACCGGTCAGACGTTTTAGAGTGGAGGGGCTATAGTAGTACCTATATATACACTACCGGTCTAACGTTTTTAGAATGGAGGGGCTATAGTAGTACTCATATATACACTACCGTCAAACGTTTTTAGAGTGGAGGGGCTATAGTAGTACTCATACATACACTACCGGTCAGACGCTTTAGAGTGGAGGGGCTATAGTAGTACTCATACATACACTACCGGTCAGACGTTTAGAATGGAGGGTCTATATAGTAGTACCTATATATACACTACCGGTCAAACGGAGTGGAGGGTCTATAGTAGTACCTTATATATACACTACCGGTCAGACGTTTTAGAATGGAGGGGCCTAGTAGTCATACATACACTACCGGTCTAACGTTTTAGAGTGGAGGGGCTATAGTAGTACATACATACACTACCGGTCAGACGTTTTAGAGTGGAGGGGCTATAGTAGTACTCATACATACACTACCGGTCAGACGTTTTAGAGTGGAGGGGCTATAGTAGTACTCATATATACACTACCGGTCAGACGTTTTAGAGTGGAGGGGCTATAGTAGTACTCATATTACACTACCGGTCAATTTAGAGTGGAGGGGCTATAGTAGTACCCATACATACACTATATACACTACTCATATACACCACCGGTCTAGACGTAGTACTTACACTAGGTCAAACGTGGGAGGGGCTATAGTAGTACTCATACATACACTACCGGTCTAACGTTTTAGAGTGGAGGGGCTATAGTAGTACTCATACATACACTACCGGTCAAACGTTTAGAGTGGAGGGGCTATAGTAGTACTCATATATACACTACCGGTCAGACGTTTTAGAGTGGAGGGGCTATAGTAGTACTCATATATACACTACCGGTCAGACGTTTTAGAGTGGAGGGGCTATAGTAGTACTCATACATACACTACCGGTCAGACGTTTTAGAGTGGAGGGGCTATAGTAGTACTCATACATACACTACCGGTCAGACGTTTTAGAGTGGAGGGGCTATAGTAGTACTCATATATACACTACCGGTTTTAGAGTGGAGGGGCAGTAGTACGGTCAAACGTTTTAGAGTGGAGGGGCTATAGTAGTACTTCATATATACACTACCGGTCTAACGTTTTAGAGTGGAGGGGCTATAGTAGTACATATATACACTACCGGTCAGTTTTACTCATATATACACTACCGGTCAGACGTTTTAGAGTGGAGGGGCTATAGTAGTACTCATACATACACTACCGGTCAACGTTTTAGAGGGAGGGGCTAT
>NW_027036644.1:0-15123 GCF_034236695.1 Oncorhynchus nerka | reverse complement strand
CTCAGGGAGTAACTCTGTATATTCTCCTCCAGGGCAGTAACTCTGTCTATTCTCCTTCAGGGCAGTAACTCTGTCTATTCTCCGTCAGGGCAGTAAATCTGTCTATTCTCCCTCAGGGCAGTAACTCTGTCTATTCTCCGTCAGGGCAGTAACTCTGTATGTTCTCATTCAGGGCAGTAACTCTGTATATTCTCTCTCAGGGCAGTAACTCTGTCTATTCTCCCTCAGGGCAGTAACTCTGTATATTCTCTCTCAGGGTAGTAACTCTGTATATTCTCTCTCAGGGCAGTAACTCTGTATATTCTCCCTCGGGGCAGTAACTCTGTATATTCTCCCTCGGGGCAGTAACTCTGTATATTCTCCCTCAGGGCAGTAACTCTGTATATTCTCTCTCAGGGCAGTAACTCTGTATATTCTCCCTCGGGGCAGTAACTCTGTCTATTCTCCCTCAGGGCAGTAACTCTGTATATTCTCTCTCAGGGTAGTAACTCTGTATATTCTCTCTCAGGGCAGTAACTCTGTATATTCTCCTCAGGGCAGTAACTCTGTATATTCTCTCTCAGGGTAGTATCTCTGTATATTCTCTCTCAGGGCAGTAACTCTGTATATTCTCCCTCGGGGCAGTATCTCTGTCGGTCTCACCTTCAGGGCAGTAACTCTGTATATTCTCCCTCGGGGCAGTAACTTTGTCGGTCTCACCTTCAGGGCAGTAACTCTGTATATTCTCCCTCAGGGTAGTAACTCTGTCTATTCTCCCTCAGGGTAGTAACTCTGTCTATTCTCTCTCAGGGCAGTAACTCTGTCGGTCTCACATTCAGGGCAGTAACTCTGTATATTCTCCCCCAGGGCAGTAACTCTATATGTTCTCACTCAGGGCAGTAACTCTTTATGTTCTCACTCAGGGCAGTAACTCTGTCTATTCTCCCTCAGGGCAGTAACTCTGTCTATTCTCCCTCAGGGCAGTAACTGTATGTTCTCACTCAGGGCAGTAACTCTGTATATTCTCTCTCAGGGCAGTAACTCTGTATATCATCCCTCGGGGCAGTAACTCTGTCTATTCTCACTCAGGGCAGTAACTCCTGTCTATTCTCCTCAGGGCAGTAACTCTGTCGGTCTCACCTTCAGGGCAGTAACTCTGTCTATTCTCTCTCAGGGCAGTAATTCTGTATATTCTCTCTCAGGGTAGTAACTCTGTATATTCTCCCTCAGGGCAGTAATTCTGTATATTCTCTCTCAGGGTAGTAACTCTGTATATTCTCCCTCCGCATAGTAACTCTGTCTGTTCTCACTCAGGGCAGTAACTCTGTCAGTCTCACCTTCAGGGCAGTAACTCTGTATGTTCTCATTCAGGGCAGTAACTCTGTATATTCTCTCTCAGGGCAGTAACTCTGTCTATTCTCCTTCAGGGCAGTAACTCTGTCTATTCTCCCGTCAGGGCAGTAACTCTGTCTATTCTCCCTCAGGGCAGTAACTCTGTATATTCTCTCTCAGGGCAGTAACTCTGTATATTATCTCTCAGGGCAGTAACTCTGTATATTCTCCCTCAGGGCAGTATCTCTGTCGGTCTCACCTTCAGGGCAGTAACTCTGTATATTCTCCCTCAGGGCAGTAACTCTGTCGGTCTCACCTCTCAGGGCAGTAACTCTGTATATTCTCCCTCAGGGCAGTAACTCCGTCTATTCTCCCTCAGGGTAGTAACTCTGTCTATTCTCTCTCAGGGCAGTAACTCTGTCGGTCTCACCTTCAGGGCAGTAACTCTGTCTATTCTCTCTCAGTGCAGTAACTCTGTATATTCTCACTCAGGGCAGTAACTCTGTCTATTCTCCTTCAGGGCAGTAACTCTGTCTATTCTCCGTCAGGGCAGTAAATCTGTCTATTCTCCCTCAGGGCAGTAACTCTGTCTATTCTCCGTCAGGGCAGTAACTCTGTATGTTCTCATTCAGGGCAGTAACTCTGTATATTCTCTCTCAGGGCAGTAACTCTGTCTATTCTCCCTCAGGGCAGTAACTCTGTATATTCTCTCTCAGGGTAGTAACTCTGTATATTCTCTCTCAGGGCAGTAACTCTGTATATTCTCCTCGGGCAGTATCTCTGTCGGTCTCACCTTCAGGGCAGTAACTCTGTATATTCTCCCTCGGGGCAGTAACTTTGTCGGTCTCACCTTCAGGGCAGTAACTCTGTATATTCTCCCTCAGGGTAGTAACTCTGTCTATTCTCCCTCAGGGTAGTAACTCTGTCTATTCTCTCTCAGGGCAGTAACTCTGTCGGTCTCACATTCAGGGCAGTAACTCTGTATATTCTCCCCAGGGCAGTAACTCTATATGTTCTCACTCAGGGCAGTAACTCTTTATGTTCTCACTCAGGGCAGTAACTCTGTCTATTCTCCCTCAGGGCAGTAACTCTGTCTATTCTCCCTCAGGGCAGTAACTGTATGTTCTCACTCAGGGCAGTAACTCTGTATATTCTCTCTCAGGGCAGTAACTCTGTATATCATCCTCGGGGCAGTAACTCTGTCTATTCTCACTCAGGGCAGTAACTCTGTCTATTCTCACTCAGGGCAGTAACTCTGTCGGTCTCACCTTCAGGGCAGTAACTCTGTCTATTCTCTCTCAGGGCAGTAATTCTGTATATTCTCTCTCAGGGTAGTAACTCTGTATATTCTCCCTCAGGGCAGTAATTCTGTATATTCTCTCTCAGGGTAGTAACTCTGTATATTCTCCCTCCGATAGTAACTCTGTCTGTTCTCACTCAGGGCAGTAACTCTGTCGGTCTCACCTTCAGGGCAGTAACTCTGTATGTTCTCATTCAGGGCAGTAACTCTGTATATTCTCTCTCAGGGCAGTAACTCTGTCTATTCTCCTTCAGGGCAGTAACTCTGTCTATTCTCCGTCAGGGCAGTAACTCTGTCTATTCTCCCTCAGGGCAGTAACTCTGTATATTCTCTCTCAGGGCAGTAACTCTGTATATTATCTCTCAGGGCAGTAACTCTGTATATTCTCCCTCGGGGCAGTATCTCTGTCGGTCTCACCTTCAGGGCAGTAACTCTGTATATTCTCCTCGGGGCAGTAACTTTGTCGGTCTCACCTTCAGGGCAGTAACTCTGTATATTCTCCCTCAGGGTAGTAACTCCGTCTATTCTCCCTCAGGTTAGTAACTCTGTCTATTCTCTCTCAGGGCAGTAACTAATAGGTCTCACCTTCAGGGCAGTAACTCTGTCTATTCTCTCTCAGTGCAGTAACTCTGTATATTCTCACTCCAGGGCAGTAACTCTGTCTATTCTCCTTCAGGCAAAGTAACTCTGTCTATTCTCCGTCAGGGCAGTAAATCTGTCTATTCTCCCTCAGGGCAGTAACTCTGTCTATTCTCCCTCAGGGCTCTGTCTACTCTGTATGTTCTCATTCCAGGGGCAGTTACTCTGTATATTCTCACCTTCAGGGCAGTAACTCCTTCTATTCTCCCTCAATGGGCATTCTGTAACTCTGTATATTCTCTCTCAGGGTAGTAATTCTGTATATTCTCTCTCAGGAGTAGTAACTCTGTATATTCTCTGTATATTCTCCTCGGGGCAGTATCTCTGTCGGTCTCACCTTCAGGAGACAGTAACTCTGTATATTCTCCTCTCGGGGTAACTCTGTCTATTCACCCTCAGAACAGTTCTGTATCTCATTCCCAGGGCGATAACTCTGTAACTCTCTATATTCTCCCTCAGGGCAGTAACTCTGTCTATTCTCCCCTCAGGGCAGTAACTCTGTCTATTTGCCTCAGGGCAGTAACTCTGTCTATTCTCTCTCAGGGCAGTAACTCTGTATTTATAAATTTCAGGGTCTCTGTATATTCTCCTTCAGGAAATAACTCATCATCTCCTTCAGGGCATTATTCTCCCCCAAGGGCAGTAACTCTATATGTTCCTGTATATTTTCTCAGGAACCGTAACTCTGTATGTTCTCACTCAGGGCAGTAGCTCTGTCTATTCTCCTCAGGGCAGTATCTCTGTCTATTCTCCCTCAGGGCGTGACATGTTCTCTCAGGGCAGTAACTCTGTATATTCTCTCTCAGGGCAATAACTCTGTATGACTATATAGGGGCAGTAACTCTGTCTATTCTCAAAGGAGCAGTATTCTCTCACCTCAGGGCAGTAACTCTGTCTATTCTCCTCAGGGGCAGTAACTGTGCGGTCTCACCTTCAGGGCAGTAACTCTATATTCTCCTCAGGGTAACTCCGTCTATTCTCCTCAGAGGTAATGGCGAATTCTCTCTCTTAGGAGCAGTAACTCTGTCGGTCTCACCTTCAGGGTAGTAACTCTGTATATTCTCCCTCAGAGTAACTCTGTATTCTTGGAGATTCTGTATATTCTCTCTCAGGGCAGTAACTCTGTATATTCTCCCTCCAGTAACTCTTTTAGTAACTCTAAATCTGTTTTCTCCTCAGGGCAGTAACTCCTCCAGGGCAGTAACTCTCTCTGTTGAAGCTCTTTCTCAGGGCAGTAACTCTCAGTCAATTCAGTTCTCATTCTTTCTCAGGGCAGTAACTCTGTATATTCTCTCTCAGGGCAGTAACTCTGTCTCTCTCCTTCAGGAGCAGTAACTCTGTCTATTCTCCGTCAGGCAGTAACTCTGTCTATTCTCCTCAGGGCAGTAACTCTATTCTCTCTCAGGGCAGTAACTCTGTATATTCTCTCTCAGGGTAGTAACTCTGTATATTCTCCTCAGGGCAGTAATTCTGTATATTCTCTCTCAGGGTAGTAACTCTGTATATTCTCTGTCCATTCTCCTCAGTCTCTGTTCTCTTCAGGGCAGTAACTCTGTCGGTCTCACCTTCAGGGCAGTAACTCTGTCGGTCTCATTCAGGGCAGTAACTCTGTATATTCTCCTCAGGGTAGTAACTCTGTCTATTCTCCTTCAGGGCGTAACTCTGTCTATTCTCCGTCAAGGGCAGTAACTCTGTCTATTCTCTCCTCCCAGGGCAGTAACTCTGTATATTCTCTCCTTCAGGAGCAGTAACTCTCAGGGGAAGTAACTCCTCTCAGGGCAGTAACTCTGTCTATTCTCCTTCAGGGCAGTAACTCTGTCGGTCTCACCTTCAGGGCAGTAACTCTGTATATTCTCCTCGGGCAGTAACTCTGTCTATTCTCGTCAGGTCTCACCTTCAGGAGGGCTGTAACTCTGTATATTCTCCCTCAGGGTAGTATCTCTGTCTATTCTCTCTCAGGGTAGTAACTCTGTATATTCTCCTCAGGGCAGTAACTCTGTCGGTCTCACCTTCAGGGCAGTATCTGTCTATTCTCTCTCAGTGCAGTAACTCTGTCGGTCCACATTCAGGGCAGTAACTCTGTATATTCTCCCCAGGGCAGTAACTCTATATGTTCTCACTCAGGGCAGTAACTCTTTATGTTTCTCACTCAGAGGCAGTAACTCTGTCTATTCTCCCTCAGGCAGTAACTGTATGTTCTCACTCAGGGCAGTAACTCTGTATATTCTCTCAGGGCAGTAACTCCCATCCTCGGGGCATGGTAACTCATTCTCACTCAGGGCAGTAACTCTGTCTTCTCCTCAGGGCAGTAACTCTGTGATCTCACCTTCAGGGCAGTAACTCTGTCTAATATTCTCTCTCAGGGCAGTAACTCTGTATTCTCTCTCAGGGTAGTAACTCTGTATATTCTCCCTCAGCATAGTAACTCTGTCTATTCTCACTCAGGGCAGTAACTCTGTCGGTCTCACCTTCAGGGCAGTAACTCTGTCTATTCTCTCTCAGGGCAGTAACTCTGTATATTCTCTCTCAGGGCAGTAACTCTGTCTATTCACCTCAGGGCAGTAACTCTGTATGTTCTCATTCAGGGCAGTAACTCTGTATATTCTCTTTTCAGGGCAGTAACTCTGTCTATTCTCCTTCAGGCAGTAACTCTGCTATTCTCCCTCAGGGCAGTAACTCTGTCTATTCTCCCTCAGGGCAGTAACTCTGTCTATTCTCCTCAGGGCAGTAACTCTGTATGTTCTCATTCAGGGCAGTAACTCTGTATATTCTCCTTCAGGGAAGTAACTCTGTCTATTCTCCTTCAGGGCAGTAACTCTGTCTATTCTCACTCAGGGCAGTAACTCTGTCGGTCTCACCTTCAGGGCAGTAACTCTGTATATTCTCCTCAGGGCAGTAACTCTGTATATTCTCACTCAGGGCAGTAACTCTGTCGGTCTCACCTTCAGGGCAGTATAACTCTGTATATTCTCCCTCAGGGCAGTAACTTTGTATATTCTCTCTCAGGGTAGTAACTCTGTATATTCTCTCTCAGGGTAGTAACTCTGTATATTCTCTCTCAGGGCAGTAACTCTGTATATTCTCCTCGGGGCAGTATCTCTGTCGGTCTCACCTTCAGGGCAGTAACTCTGTATATTCTCCCTCGGGGCAGTAACTTTGTCGGTCTCACCTTCAGGGCAGTAACTCTGTATATTCTCCCTCAGGGTAGTAACTCCGTCTATTCTCCTCAGGGTAGTAACTCTGTCGATTCTCTCTTAGGGCAGTAACTCTGTCGGTCTCACCTTCAGGCAGTAACTCTGTCTATTCTCTCTCAGGGCAGTAACTCTGTCGGTCTCACATTCAGGCAGTAACTCTGTATATTCTCCCCAGGGCAGTAACTCTATATGTTCTCACTCAGGGCAGTAACTCTTTATGTTCTCACTCAGGGCAGTAAATCTGTCTATTCTCCTCAGGGCAGTAACTGTATGTTCTCACTCAGGGCAGTAACTCTGTCTATTCTTTCTCAGGGCAGTAACTCTGTCGGTCTCACCTTCAGGGCAGTAACTCTGTATATTCTTTCTCAGGGCAGTAACTCTGTATATTCTCACTCAGGGCAGTAACTCTGTCGGTCTCACCTTCAGGGCAGTAACTCTGTATATTCTCCCTCAGGCAGTAACTCTGCTGTTCTCACTCCCAGGGCAGTAACTCTGTCTATTCTCTCTCAGGGCAGTAACTCTGTATATTCTCTCTAAGGGCAGTAACTCTGTATATTCTCCTCAGGGCAGTAACTCTGTCTATTCTCCCTCAGGGCAGTAACTCTGTCTATTCTCCTCAGGGAGTAACTCTGTCTATTCTCCTTCAGGGCAGTAACTCTGTATATTCTCCTTCAGGCAGTAACTCTGTATATTCTCCCTCAGGGCAGTAACTCTGTATATTCTCTCTCAGGGTAGTAACTCTGTATATTCTCTCTCAGGGCAGTAACTCTGTATATTCTCCCTCAGGGCAGTAACTCTGTCTATTCTCCTTCAGGGAAGTAACTCTGTCTATTCTCCTTCAGGGCAGTAACTCTGTCGGTCTCACCTTCAGGGCAGTAACTCTGTATATTCTCCCTCAGGAAGTAACTCTGTATATTCTCACTCAGGGCAGTAACTCTGTCTATTCTCCTTCAGGGCAGTAACTCTGTCTATTCTCCGTCAGGCAGTAAATCTGTCTATTCTCCCTCAGGGCAGTAACTCTGTCTATTCTCCTCAGGGCAGTAACTCTGTATGTTCTCATTCAGGGCAGTAACTCTGTATATTCTCTCAGGGTAGTATCTCTGTCTTCTCTCTCAGGGCAGTAACTCTGTATATTCTCCCTCGGGCAGTATCTCTGTCGGTCCTCACCTTCAGGGCAGTAACTCTGTATATTCTCCTCGGGCAGTAACTTTGTCGGTCTCACCTTCAGGGCAGTAACTCTGTATATTCTCCTCAGGTAGTAACTCTGTCTATTCTCTCTCAGGGCAGTAACTCTGTCGGTCTCACATTCAGGGCAGTAACTCTGTATATTCTCCCCAGGGCAGTAACTCTATATGTTCTCACTCAGGGCAGTAACTCTTTATGTTCTCACTCAGGGCAGTAACTCTGTCTATTCTCCCCTCAGGGCAGTAACTCTGTCTATTCTCCCTCAGGGCAGTAACTGTATGTTCTCACTCCAGGGCAGTAACTCTGTATATTCTCTCTCTCAGGGCAGTAACTCTGTATATCATCCCTCGGGCAGTAACTCTGTCTATTCTCACTCAGGGCAGTAACTCTGTCTATTCTCACTCAGGGCAGTTATGTCGGTCTCACCTTCAGGGCAGTAACTCTGTCTATTCTCTCTCAGGGCAGTAATTCTGTATATTCTCTCTCTCAGGGTAGTAACTCTGTATATTCTCCCTCAGGGCAGTAATTCTGTATATTCTCTCTCAGGGTAGTAACTCTGTATATTCTCCCTCCGCATAGTAACTCTGTCTGTTCTCACTCAGGGCAGTAACTCTGTCAGTCTCACCTTCAGGGCAGTAACTCTGTCCTATTCTCTCTCAGGGCAGTAACTCTGTATATTCTCTCTCAGGGCAGTAACTCTGTCTATTCACCCTCAGGGCAGTAACTCTGTATGTTCTCATTCAGGGCAGTAACTCTGTATATTCTCTCTCAGGGCAGTAACTCTGTCTATTCTCCTTCAGGGCAGTAACTCTGTCTATTCTCCCTCAGGCAGTAACTCTGTCTATTCTCCCTCAGGCAGTAACTCTGTCTATTCTCCCTCAGGGCAGTTCTCCCTCAGGGCAGTAACTCTGTAACTCTGTTATTCTCCTTCAGAGCAGTAACTCTGTCTACAGGCATCTCCTTCAGGGAAGTAACTCTGTCTCTTCTCCTTCAGGCAGTAACTCTGTATTCTCCTTCAGGGCAGTAACTCTGTCGGTTCTCACTTCAGGGCAGTCTCTATTCTCCCTTCAGGAGCAGTAACTCTGTATATTCTCCCTCCAGTAACTTTGTACTCTCTCAAATTAGTCTCTGTATATTCTCTCTCCAGAACTGTATCATTAGGGCAGTAACTCTGTCTCCCTGGTCTCACCTTCCAGGGCAGTAACTCTGTATATTCTCCTCGGAGGCAGTAACTGTCGGTCTCACCTTCAGGGCTGGTAACTCTGTATATTCTCCCTCAGGGTAGTAACTCCGTCTATTCTCCTCAGAGGTAGTAACTCTGTCGATTTCTCTCTTGAGGCAGTAACTCTGTCGGTCTCACCTTCAAGGCAGTAACTCTGTCTATTCTCTCTCAGGAGGCAGTAACTCTGTCGGTCTCACATTCAGGGCAGTAACTCTGTGCTCTTCTCCCCCCAGGGCAGTAACTCTATATGTTCTCACTCAGGGCAGTAACTCTTTCTATTCTCACTCAGGGCAGTAACTCTGTCTATTCTCACTCAGGGCAGTAACTCTGTCGGTCTCACCTTCAGGGCAGTAACTCTGTCTATTCTCTCTCAGGGCAGTAACTCTGTATATTCTCTCTCAGGGTAGTAACTCTGTATATTCTCCCTCAGCATAGTAACTCTGTCTATTCTCACTCAGGGCAGTAACTCTGTCGGTCTCACCTTCAGGGCAGTAACTCTGTCTATTCTCCTCTCAGGGCAGTAACTCTGTATATTCTCTCTCAGGGCAGTAACTCTGTCATTCACCCTCAGGGCAGTAACTCTGTATGTTCTCATTCAGGGCAGTAACTCTGTATATTCTCTCTCAGGGCAGTAACTCTGTCTATTCTCCTTCAGGGCAGTAACTCTGTCTATTCTCCCTCAGGGCAGTAACTCTGTCTATTCTCCCTCAGGGCAGTAACTCTGTCTATTCTCCCTCAGGGCAGTAACTCTGTATGTTCTCATTCAGGGCAACTCTGTATTTCTCCTTCAGGGCAGTAACTCTGTCTATTCTCCTTCAGGGCAGTAACTCTGTCTATTCTCACTCAGGGCAGTAACTCTGTCTGGTCTCACCTTCAGGGCAGTATAACTCTGTATATTCTCCCTCAGGGCAGTAACTCTGTATATTCTCTCTCAGGGTAGTAACTCTGTATATTCTCTCTCAGGGCAGTAACTCTGTATATTCTCCCTCGGGGCAGTATCTCTGTCGGTCTCACCTTCAGGGCAGTAACTCTGTATATTCTCCCTCGGGGCAGTAACTTTGTCGGTCTCACCTTCAGGGCAGTAACTCTGTATATTCTCCCTCAGGGTAGTAACTCCGTCTATTCTCCCTCAGGGTAGTAACTCTGTCTATTCTCTCTCAGGGCAGTAACTCTTGTATGTCTCTCACTCAGGGCAGTAAATCTGTCTATTCTCCCTCAGGGCAGTAACTGTATGTTCTCACTCAGGGCAGTAACTCTGTATATTCTCTCTCAGGGCAGTAACTCTGTCTATTCTCACTCAGGGCAGTAACTCTGTCTATTCTTTCTCAGGGCAGTAACTCTGTCGGTCTCACCTTCAGGGCAGTAACTCTGTATATTCTTTCTCAGGGCAGTAACTCTGTATATTCTCACTCAGGGCAGTAACTCTGTCGGTCTCACCTTCAGGGCAGTAACTCTGTATATTCTCCCTCAGGGCAGTAACTCTGTATATTCTCACTCAGGGCAGTAACTCTGTCTATTCTCCCTCAGCGCAGTAACTCTGTCTATTCTCCCTCAGGGCAATAACTCTGTATATTCTCTCTCAGGGCAGTAACTCTGTATATTCTCCCTCAGGGCAGTAACTCTGTCTATTCTCTCTCAGGGCAGTAACTCTGTATATTCTCCCTCGGGGCAGTATCTCTGTCGGTCTCACCTTCAGGGCAGTAACTCTGTATATTCTCCCTCGGGGCAGTAACTTTGTCGGTCTCACCTTCAGGGCAGTAACTCTGTATATTCTCCCTCAGGGTAGTAACTCCGTCTATTCTCCCTCAGGGTAGTAACTCTGTCTATTCTCTCTCAGGGCAGTAACTCTGTCGGTCTCACCTTCAGGGCAGTAACTCTGTCTATTCTCTCTCAGTGCAGTAACTCTGTCGGTCTCACATTCAGGGCAGTAACTCTGTATATTCTCCCCCAGGGCAGTAACTCTATATGTTCTCACTCAGGGCAGTAACTCTTTATGTTCTCACTCAGGGCAGTAACTCTGTCTATTCTCCCTCAGGGCAGTAACTGTATGTTCTCACTCAGGGCAGTAACTCTGTATATTCTCTCTCAGGGCAGTAACTCTGTATATCATCCCTCGGGGCAGTAACTCTGTCTATTCTCACTCAGGGCAGTAACTCTGTCTATTCTCACTCAGGGCAGTAACTCTGTCGGTCTCACCTTCAGGGCAGTAACTCTGTCTATTCTCTCTCAGGGCAGTAACTCTGTATATTCTCTCTCAGGGTAGTAACTCTGTATATTCTCCCTCCGCATAGTAACTCTGTCTATTCTCACTCAGGGCAGTAACTCTGTCGGTCTCACCTTCAGGGCAGTAACTCTGTCTATTCTCTCTCAGGGCAGTAACTCTGTATATTCTCTCTCAGGGCAGTAACTCTGTCTATTCACCCTCAGGGCAGTAACTCTGTATGTTCTCATTCAGGGCAGTAACTCTGTATATTCTCTCTCAGGGCAGTAACTCTGTCTATTCTCCTTCAGGGCAGTAACTCTGTCTATTCTCCGTCAGGGCAGTAACTCTGTCTATTCTCCCTCAGGGCAGTAACTCTGTCTATTCTCCCTCAGGGCAGTAACTCTGTCTATTCTCCCTCAGGGCAGTAACTCTGTATGTTCTCATTCAGGGCAGTAACTCTGTATATTCTCCTTCAGGGAAGTAACTCTGTCTATTCTCCTTCAGGGCAGTAACTCTGTCTATTCTCACTCAGGGCAGTAACTCTGTCGGTCTCACCTTCAGGGCAGTAACTCTGTATATTCTCCCTCAGGGCAGTAACTCTGTATATTCTCACTCAGGGCAGTAACTCTGTCGGTCTCACCTTCAGGGCAGTATAACTCTGTATATTCTCCCTCAGGGCAGTAACTCTGTATATTCTCTCTCAGGGCAGTAACTCTGTATATTCTCTCTCAGGGCAGTAACTCTGTATAGTCTCCCTCGGGGCAGTATCTCTGCCGGTCTCACCTTCAGGGCAGTAACTCTGTATATTCTCCTCGGGGCAGTAACTTTGTCGGTCTCACCTTCAGGGCAGTAACTCTGTATATTCTCCCTCAGGGTAGTAACTCCGTCTATTCTCCCTCAGGGTAGTAACTCTGTCTATTCTCTCTCAGGGCAGTAACTCTGTCGGTCTCACATTCAGGGCAGTAACTCTGTATATTCTCCCCCAGGGCAGTAACTCTATATGTTCTCACTCAGGGCAGTAACTCTTTATGTTCTCACTCAGGGCAGTAAATCTGTCTATTCTCCCTCAGGGCAGTAACTGTATGTTCTCACTCAGGGCAGTAACTCTGTATATTCTCTCTCAGGGCAGTAACTCTGTCTATTCTCACTCAGGGCAGTAACTCTGTCTATTCTTTCTCAGGGCAGTAACTCTGTCGGTCTCACCTTCAGGGCAGTAACTCTGTATATTCTTTCTCAGGGCAGTAACTCTGTATATTCTCACTCAGGGCAGTAACTCTGTCGGTCTCACCTTCAGGGCAGTAACTCTGTATATTCTCCCTCAGGGCAGTAACTCTGTATGTTCTCCCTCAGGGCAGTAACTCTGTCTATTCTCCCTCAGCGCAGTAACTCTGTCTATTCTCCTCAGGGCAATAACTCTGTATATTCTCTCTCAGGGCAGTAACTCTGTATATTCTCCCTCAGGGCAGTAACTCTGTCTATTCTCTCTCAGGGCAGTAACTCTGTATATTCTCCCTCAGGGCAGTATCTCTGTCGGTCTCACCTTCAGGGCAGTAACTCTGTATATTCTCCCTCGGGCAGTAACTTTGTCGGTCTCACCTTCAGGGCAGTAACTCTGTATATTCTCCCTCAGGGTAGTAACTCCGTCTATTCTCCCTCAGGGTAGTAACTCTGTCTATTCTCTCTCAGGGCAGTAACTCTGTCGGTCTCACCTTCAGGGCAGTAACTCTGTCTATTCTCTCTCAGGGCAGTAACTCTGTCGGTCTCACATTCAGGGCAGTAACTCTGTATATTCTCCCCAGGGCAGTAACTCATATGTTCTCACTCAGGGCAGTAACTCTTTATGTTCTCACTCAGGGCAGTAACTCTGTCTATTCTCCCTCAGGGCAGTAACTCTGTCTATTCTCCCTCAGGGCAGTAACTGTATGTTCTCACTCAGGGCAGTAACTCTGTATATTCTCTCTCAGGGCAGTAACTCTGTATATCATCCCTCGGGGCAGTAACTCTGTCTATTCTCACTCAGGGCAGTAACTCTGTCTATTCTCACTCAGGGCAGTAACTCTGTCGGTCTCACCTTCAGGGCAGTAACTCTGTCTATTCTCTCTCAGGGCAGTAATTCTGTATATTCTCTCTCAGGGTAGTAACTCTGTATATTCTCCCTCCGCATAGTAACTCTGTCTGTTCTCACTCAGGGCAGTAACTCTGTCGGTCTCACCTTCAGGGCAGTAACTCTGTCTATTCTCTCTCAGGGCAGTAACTCTGTATATTCTCTCTCAGGGCAGTAACTCTGTCTATTCACCCTCAGGGCAGTAACTCTGTATGTTCTCATTCAGGGCAGTAACTCTGTATATTCTCTCTCAGGGCAGTAACTCTGTCTATTCTCCTTCAGGGCAGTAACTCTGTCTATTCTCCGTCAGGGCAGTAACTCTGTCTATTCTCCGTCAGGGCAGTAACTCTGTCTATTCTCCCTCAGGGCAGTAACTCTGTATATTCTCTCTCAGGGCAGTAACTCTGTATATTCTCTCTCAGGGCAGTAACTCTGTATATTCTCCCTCGGGGCAGTATCTCTGTCGGTCTCACCTTCAGGGCAGTAACTCTGTATATTCTCCCTCGGGGCAGTAACTTTGTCGGTCTCACCTTCAGGGCAGTAACTCTGTATATTCTCCCTCAGGGTAGTAACTCCGTCTATTCTCCCTCAGGGTAGTAACTCTGTCTATTCTCTCTCAGGGCAGTAACTCTGTCGGTCTCACCTTCAGGGCAGTAACTCTGTCTATTCTCTCTCAGGGCAGTAACTCTGTCGGTCTCACATTCAGGGCAGTAACTCTATATGTTCTCACTCAGGGCAGTAACTCTTTATGTTCTCACTCAGGGCATTAACTCTGTCTATTCTCCCTCAGGGCAGTAACTGTATGTTCTCACTCAGGGCAGTAACTCTGTATATTCTCTCTCAGGGCAGTAACTCTGTATATCATCCCTCGGGGCAGTAACTCTGTCTATTCTCACTCAGGGCAGTAACTCTGTCTATTCTCACTCAGGGCAGTAACTCTGTCGGTCTCACCTTCAGGGCAGTAACTCTGTCTATTCTCTCTCAGGGCAGTAACTCTGTATATTCTCCCTCCGCATAGTAACTCTGTCTATTCTCACTCAGGGCAGTAACTCTGTCGGTCTCACCTTCAGGGCAGTAACTCTGTCTATTCTCTCTCAGGGCAGTAACTCTGTATATTCTCTCTCAGGGCAGTAACTCTGTCTATTCTCCTTCAGGGCAGTAACTCTGTCTATTCTCCGTCAGGGCAGTAACTCTGTCTATTCTCCCTCAGGGCAGTAACTCTGTCTATTCTCCCTCAGGGCAGTAACTCTGTCTATTCTCCCTCAGGGCAGTAACTCTGTCTATTCTCCCTCGGGGCAGTAACTCTGTATGTTCTCATTCAGGGCAGTAACTCTGTCTATTCTCCGTCAGGGCAGTAACTCTGTCTATTCTCCCTCAGGGCAGTAACTCTGTATATTCTCCTTCAGGGAAGTAACTCTGTCTATTCTCCTTCAGGGCAGTAACTCTGTCTATTCTCACTCAGGGCAGTAACTCTGTCGGTCTCACCTTCAGGGCAGTAACTCTGTATATTCTCCCTCAGGGCAGTAACTCTGTATATTCTCACTCAGGGCAGTAACTCTGTCGGTCTCACCTTCAGGGCAGTATAACTCTGTATATTCTCCCTCAGGGCAGTAACACTGTCTATTCTCCCTCAGGGCAGTAACACTGTCTATTCTCCCTCAGGGCAGTAACTCTGTCTATTCTCCCTCAGGGCAGTAACTCTGTCTATTCTCACTCAGGGCAGTAAACACTGTCTATTCTCACTCAGGGGCAGTAAACACTGTCTATTCTCACTCAGGGCAATAACTCTGTCGGTCTTACCTTCAGGGCAGTAACTCTGTATATTCTCACTCAGGGCAGTAAACACTGTCTATTCTCACTCAGGGCAATAACTCTGTCGGTCTTACCTTCAGGGCAGTAACTCTGTATATTCTCACTCAGGGCAGTAAACACGGTCTATTCTCACTCAGGGCAATAACTCTGTCG
>NW_027036643.1:0-15122 GCF_034236695.1 Oncorhynchus nerka | reverse complement strand
TATATATATATTATATATATATATATATATACTATATATGTATATATATATATATATATATATATATATATATATATATATATATATATATATATATATATATATATATGTTATATATATATATATATATATATATATATATATATATATATATATTATATATGTATATATATACATATATATATATATATATATATATATATATGTATATATATATATATATATATATATATATATGTATATATATATATATATATATATATATATATATATATATATATATATGTATATATATATATATATATATATGTATATATATATATATATATATATATATATATATATATATATATATATATATATATATATATATATATATATATATATATATATGTTATATATATATATGTATATATATATATGTTATGTTATATGTTATATATATATGTTATATACATATATGCATGTCTATATCATACATGTATATATGCATACATATATGTTTACACATATACATATGTTACATGTATACATATATGCTTATATATATGTTACATATATGTTACATGTATGTTACATGTTATATGTACATATACACATGTTATATATATGTTATACAATATATGCTATACATACATGTATATATATATGGCGTATATGCCACACATATGTTATACGTTATATACACACGTGATGAGAAAGAGAGAGAAAGAGAGAGAGAGAGAGGAGAAAGAGAGAGGGAGAAAGAGAGGAGAAAAGAGAGAGAGAGAGAGAGAGAGAGAGAGAGAAAAGAGAGAGAGAAAGAGAGAGAGAAAGAGAGGGAGAAAAGAGAGAGAAAGAGAGAGAGAGAAAGAGAGAGAGAAAGAGAGAGGGAAAAGAGAGAGAGAAAAGAGAGGGAGAAAGAGAGAGAGAGAAAGAGAGAGAAAAGAGGAGAGAAAACATGCTTAAAAACAACTTCAATTTTAGAAATTCTTTCTGTATAGTTCCTTTCTTCTCTCTCTCATTCTCTCTCTTTTTTCCTCATCCTTTATTTTTCTGTTCTCCACCTTCTAATCTGTCTTCAGGCTCCTCTCCTCCCCTCTCTCCCCGGTATGACTTGACAAGACCTCTGATGATGTCATTTTGAGTCAGGCATGAGAAGAAGAGGAGAGAGAGAGGAGAGAGAGGAGTATATGGATATGATATGATGGGAGAGGACAGAGGAGAGGAGAGGAGAGGTAGAGGAGAGGAGAGGAGAGGAGAGGAGAGAGGAGAGGAGAGGGAGAGAGAGATAGGAGAGGAGAGAGAGAGAGAGAGAGAGAGAGAGAGAGAGGAGAGAGAGGAGAGGAGCAGTGACACCGCTTGGGGCCAGAGTGCCAACCTGCTCATAGAGGAAGAAACAATATGATCCCGCATTCCTCCTTCCCCTTCTTTCCTTCAATCTCTGCACTCCTCTCCTTCCTTCTTTCCTTCAAACCCCTGCATTCCCTCCTTCCCTTCTTCCTTCAATCCCTGCATTCCTCCTTCCCTTCCATTCCTCCTTCTCATTCCATCCTCCTTCCTTCCATTCCTCCTTCCCCTTCCATTCCTCCCCCTTCAATCCCTCCTTCCCTTCCATTCCTCCTTTTCCTCATTCCATCCTCTCCTTCCCTTCCATTCCTCCCTTCCCTTCCATTCCCTCCTTTCCCCTCCATCCCTCCTTTCCCTTTTCATCCCCTCCTTCCTTCCATTCCTCCTTCCCTTCCTTCACTCCTTATCCCTCCTTTCCTTCACTCCCTCATCCCCTCTTCTCTTCCCTCCCTCCTTCATCCCCTCCTTCCCCTTCACTCCCTCATCCCTACTTCTCTTCCTCTCCCCATCCTCATTCCCCTTCACTCTCATCCCTCCTCTTCCTTCTTCTCCCCTCCTCATCCCTCCTTCCCTTCACTCCTCCATCACTAATTCCCTTTTCTCTCCCTCCATCTCTCTCCTCCTTCCTCCTTTTCCTCACTCCCTCTCATCACTCCCTCCTCCCTCCTTCTGCCTCTCCCTTCCTTCGCTCCTCCCTCAAAGTAGGCACTATATAGGGAATATAGGAATAGGTGCCATAGGGCTCTGGTCTAAAGTAGTGCACTATGTAGGGAATAGGTGCCATAGGTCTCTGGCCCAAAGTAGTGCACTATATAGGAATAGGGTCTCCATTTTGGATGTAAACTTTGTTCCTGTTCCTGTACAGTCTCAACATCAACAGTGAAATGCATCTCTGGGATGCTGGTCCGTCTAGGCAGAGTTGTTCAAAGAAAAAGCCATATCTCAGACTGGCCAGTAAAAATAACATACAATAGGCAAAAACAATACAGACACTGGACAGAGGAACTCTGCCTCTAGAAGGCCACAGCATCCCGGAGTCGCCTTCACTGTTGATGTTGAGACGGGTGTTTTGGTGAACACTGAATGAAGCTGCCAGTTGGAGGATCAGAGGCCCAGCCAAACTAGACACTCTAATGTACTTGTCCTCTTGCTCAGTTGTAGCACCGGGGCCTCCCACTCCTCTTCTATTCTGGTTAGAGCCAGTGTGCGCTGTTTTGTGAAGGGAGTAGCACACAGCGTTGTAATGAGATCTTCAGTTTCTTGGCACTTTCTCATATGGAATAGCCTTCATTTCAGAACAAGAATAGACTGACGAGTTTCAGAAGAAAAGTCTTTGTTTCGCCATTTTGAGCCTGTAATTGAAACCCACAAACTCTGATGCTCCAGATACTCAACTAGTCTAAAGAAGGCCAGTTTTATGCTTCTTTAATCGGGACAACAGTTTTCAGCTGTGCTAGCATAATTGCAAAAGGGTTTTCAAAGATCAACTAGCTTTTAAAATGATAAACTTGGATTAGCTAACACAACGCCATTGAAACACAGGATGGTTGCTGATAATGGGCCTCACTGCAAGCCTATGTAGATATTCCATTAAAAATCAGCCGTTCAACTGCAATTACAACATTAACAATGTCTACACTTTATTTGTGATCAATTTTATGTTATTTCAATGTTCAAGAAATGTGTTTTTCTTTCGAAACAAGTCACCCTGCAAACTTTTTTGAATAGTATGTGCATACAGTATTTCTAAGCTTTCTTATATCACTAGATATAGGACAGACACTTCAAAACATATTTTTTTCATTTTGGACTTTTCTTGTCATTTATGAATATGTTATTCGAATGTGTTTCTATAGGCTATAGTAGTAAAGGCCAAATCCAAATATTTTATCAAATCATTTTATACATATCTTTTGTTATCTAAAGGTCCTAAAATTATACATCAGATGATGATGATCCATATTACGACCATGTTAAAACAGTTCCACAATGGAGCTAATTACGTTGATAAATGAGGTTGTTGGGTGTCCCCTAGCAGATTTATGTCATGGTGACCGGAGTCACCGCCACGCATGGGGGTATGGAGAGAGGGATGGACAGAGGAGAGAGGGATGGACAGAGGAGAGAGGGATGGATAGAGGAGAGAGGGATGGATAGAGGAGAGAGGGATGGACAGAGGAGTGAGGGATGGACAGAGGAGAAGGGATGGACAGAGGAGAGAGGCGGGGCATGAAGACCCTAGGTATGGAGAGAGGGATGGAGCAGAGGAGAGAGGGATGGAGGAGGAGAGAGGGGTGGGGGCATGAAGACCAGTATGGAGAGAGGGATGGATAGAGGAGAGAGGGTGGGGGCATGAAGACCGGTGTGGAGAGAGGGATGGATAGAGGGAGGAGAGGGGTGGGGCATGAAGACTGTATGGAGAGATGGATGATGGGAGAGAGAGGGCGGGGGCATGAAGACCGGTATGGAGAGAGAAGGGGATGGATAGAGGAGAGAGGGGTGGGGCATGAAGACCGAAATGGAGAGAGGGATGGATAGAGGAGAGAGGGCGGGGGCATGAAGACCGGTATGGAGAGAGTGATGGACAGAGGAGAGGGGTGGGGGCATGAAGACCGGTATGGAGAGAGGGATGGAGAGAGGGATGGACAGAGGGAGAGAGGGATGGACAGAGGAGAGAGGGATGGATAGAGAGAGAGGGATGGATAGAGGAGAGAGGGATGGACAGAGGAGGAGGGATGGACAGAGGAGAGAGGGATGGACAGAGGAGAGAGGGGCGGGGCATGAAGACCGTAAGTGGAGAGAGGGATGGACAGAGGAGAGAGGGGATGGATAGAGGAGAGAGGGGTGGGGCATGAAGACCAGATAGAGAGGGATGGACAGAGAGAGGGATGGACAGAGGAGAGAGGCGTGGGGGCATGAAGACCGGTATGGAGAGAGGGATGGACAGAGGAGAGAGGGATGATAGAGGAGAGAGGGGCGGGGGCATGAAGACCGGTATGGAGAGAGGGATGGACAGAGTGAGAGAGGATGGACAGAGAGAGAGGGGTGGGGGCATGAAGACCGGTATGAAGAGAGGGATGGACAGAGAGAGAGGGCGGGCATGAAGACCGTATGGAGAGAGGGATGGACAGAGGAGAGAGGGATGGATAGAGGAGAGAGGGATGGACAGAGGAGAGAGGGATGGATAGAGGAGAGAGGGATGGATAGAGGAGAGATATGGGCATGAAGACCGGTAGGAGAGAGGGATGGATAGGAGAGAGGGATGGACAGAGGAGAGAGGGATGGATAGAGGAGAGAGGGGTGAGGGCATGAAGACCGGTAGGAGAGAGGGATGACAGAGAGAGAGGATGATAGAGGAGAGAGGGATGGACAGAGGAGAGAGGGGCGGGGCATGAAGACCGGTATGGAGAGAGGGATGGACAGAGGAGAGAGGGATGGACAGAGGAGAGAGGGATGGACTAGACATGGAGAGAGGGATGGACAGAGGAGAGAGGGATGGATAGAGGAGAGAGGGACGGGGGCATGAAGACCGGTATGGAGAGAGGGATGGACAGAGGAGAGAGGGATGGACAGAGGAGAGAGGGGTGGGGGCATGAAGACCGGTATGAAGAGAGGGATGGACAGAGGAGAGAGGGGCGGGGGCATGAAGACCGGTATGGAGAGAGGGATGGACAGAGGAGAGAGGGATGGACAGAGGAGAGAGGGATGGATAGAGGAGAGAGGGATGGACAGAGGAGAGAGGGATGGACAGAGGAGAGAGGGATGGATAGAGGAGAGAGGGATGGATAGAGGAGAGAGGGATGGATAGAGGAGAGAGGGATGGACAGAGGAGAGAGGGGCGGGGGCATGAAGACCGGTATGAAGAGAGGGATGGACAGAGGAGAGAGGGGCGGGGGCATGAAGACCGGTATGGAGAGAGGGATGGACAGAGGAGAGAGGGGTGGGGGCATGAAGACCGGTATGGAGAGAGGGATGGACAGAGGAGAGAGGGATGGACAGAGGAGAGAGGGATGGACAGAGGAGAGAGGGATGGATAGAGGAGAGAGGGATGGATAGAGGAGAGAGGGATGGATAGAGGAGAGAGGGATGGACAGAGGAGAGAGGGATGGATAGAGGAGAGAGGGATGGATAGAGGAGAGAGGGATGGACAGAGGAGAGAGGGACGGGGGCATGAAGACCGGTATGGAGAGAGGGATGGACAGAGGAGAGAGGGCGGGGCATGAAGACTGGTAGTGGAGAGAGGGATGGACAGAGGAGAGAGGGGACGGGGCATGAAGACCGGTATGGAGAGAGGGATGGACAGAGGAGAGAGAGATGGATAGAGAGAGAGGGATGGAGAGAGGGATGGATAGAGGAGAGAGGGATGGACAGAGGAGAGAGGGATGGATAGAGGAGAGAGGGATGGACAGAGGAGAGAGGGATGGAGAGAGGGATGGATAGAGGAGAGAAGGATGGATAGAGGAGAGAGGGATGACAGAGGAGAGAGGGATGGATAGAGGAGAGAGGGATGGATAGAGGAGAGAGGGATGGATAGAGGAGAGAGGGATGGATAGAGGAGAGAGGGATGGATAGACGAGAGAGGGATGGACAGAGGAGAGAGGGGCGGGGGCATGAAGACCGGTAAGGAGAGAGGGATGGATAGAGGAGAGAGGGATGGATAGAGGAGAGAGGGATGGACAGAGGAGAGAGGGGTGGAGGTATGAAGACCGGTATGAAGAGAGGGATGGACAGAGGAGAGAGGGGTGGGGGCATGAAGACCGGTATGGAGAGAGGGATGGACAGAGGAGAGAGGGATGGATAGAGGAGAGAGGGATGGACAGAGGAGAGAGGGATGGATAGAGGAGAGAGGATGGATAGAGGAGAGAGTGGCGGGGCATGAAGACCGGCATGGAGAGAGGGATGGACAGATGAGAGAGGGATGGACAGAGGAGAGAGGGGATGGATAGAGGAGAGAGGGGTGGGGGCATGAAGACCGGTATGGAGAGAGGGATGGACAGAGGAGAGAGGGGATGGATAGAGGAGAGAGGGATGGATAGAGGAGAGAGGGGTGGGGGCAATGAAGACCGGTATGGAGAGAGGGATGGACAGAGGAGAGAGGGATGGACAGAGGAGAGAGGCGGGGGCATGAAGACCGGTATGGAGAGAGGGATGGACAGAGGAGAGAGGGATGGATAGAGGAGAGAGGCGGGGGCATGAAGACCGGATGGAGAGAGGGATGGACAGAGGAGAGAGGGATGGACAGAGGAGAGAGGGGTGGGGGCATGAAGACCGGCATGAAGAGAGGGATGGACAGAGGAGAGAGGGGGGGCATGAAGACCGGATGGAGAGAGGGATGGATAGAGGAGAGAGGGATGGATAGAGGAGAGAGGGATGGACAGAGGAGAGAGGGATGGATAGAGGAGAGAGGGATGGATAGAGGAGAGAGGGCTGGGGCATGAAGACCGGTATGGAGAGAGGGATGGACAGAGGAGAGAGGGATGGACAGAGGAGAGAGGGATGGATAGAGGAGAGAGGGGTGGGGGCATGAAGACCGGTATGGAGAGAGGGATGGACAGAGGAGAGAGGATGGATAGAGGAGAGAGGGATGGATAGAGGAGAGAGGGGTGGGGGCATGAAGACCGGTATGAGAGAGGATGGACAGAGGAGAGAGGGATGGACAGAGGAGAGAGGGGTGGGGGCATGAAGACCGGTATGGAGAGAGGGATGGACAGAGGAGAGAGGGATGGATAGAGGAGAGAGGGGCGGAGGCATGAAGACCGCATGGAGAGAGGGATGGACAGAGGAGAGAGGGATGGACAGAGGAGAGAGGGGTGGGGGCATGAAGACCGGTATGAAGAGAGGGATGGACAGAGGAGAGAGGGGCGGGGGCATGAAGACCGGCATGGAGAGAGGGATGGACAGAGGAGAGAGGGACGGGGGCATGAAGACCGTATGAAGAGAGGGATGGATAGAGGAGAGAGGGATGGATAGAGGAGAGAGGGATGGACAGAGGAGAGAGGGGTGGGGGCATGAAGACCGGTATGAAGAGAGGGATGGGACAGAGGAGAGAGGGGCGGGGGCATGAAGACCGGTATGGAGAGAGGGATGGACAGAGGAGAGAGGATGGACAGAGGAGAGAGGGGTGGGGCATGAAGACCGGTATGAAGAGAGGGATGGACAGAGGAGAGAGGGGCGGGGGCATGAAGACCGGTATGGAGAGAGGGATGGACAGAGGAGAGAGGGATGGATAGAGGAGAGAGGGATGGACAGAGGAGAGAGGGATGGATAGAGGAGAGAGGATGGATAGAGGAGAGAGTGGCAGGACATGAAGACCGGTATGGAGAGAGGGATGGACAGATGAGAGAGGGATGGACAGAGGAGAGAGGGATGGATAGAGGAGAGAGGGGTGGGGGCATGAAGACCGGTATAGGAGAGAGGGATGGACAGAGGAGAGAGGGATGGATAGAGGAGAGAGGGATGGATAGAGGAGAGAGGGTGGGGGCATGAAGACCGTATGGAGAGAGGGATGGACAGAGGAGAGAGGATGGACAGAGGAGAGAGGGGTGGGGGCATGAAGACCGGTATGGAGAGAGGGATGGACAGAGGAGAGAGGGATGGATAGAGGAGAGAGGGGCGGGGCATGAAGACCGGTATGGAGAGAGGGATGGACAGAGGAGAGAGGGATGGATAGAGGAGAGAGGGATGGATAGAGGAGAGAGGGGTGGGGGCATGAAGACCGGTAGGGAGAGAGGGATGGACAGAGGAGAGAGGGATGGACAGAGGAGAGAGGGGTGGGGCATGAAGACCAGAGAGGGATGACAGAGGAGAGAGGGATGGATAGAGGAGAGAGGGGCGGGGGCATGAAGACCGTATGGAGAGAGAGGATGGACAGAGGAGAGAGGGATGGACAGAGGAGAGAGGGGTGGGGCATGAAGACCGGTATGGAGAGAGGGATGGACAGAGGAGAGGGAGGAGCATGAAGACTGCAGGGAGAGAGGATGACAGAGGAGAGAGGGGGGGATGAAGACCGAGAGAGGGATGGATAGAGGAGAGAGGATGGATAGAGGAGAGAGGGATGGACAGAGGAGAGAGGGGTGGGGGCATGAAGACCGGATGGAGAGAGGGATGGACAGAGGAGAGGGGGCGGGGCATGAAGACCGTATGGAGAGAGGGATGGACAGAGAGAGAGGGATGGATAGAGGAGAGAGGGATGGATAGAGGAGAGAGGGATGGACAGAGGAGAGAGGGATGGACAGAGGAGAGAGTGGATGAGAGAGAGGGATGATAGAGGAGAGAGGATGGATAGAGGAGAGAGGGATGGACAGAGGAGAGAGGGGCGGGGGCATGAAGACCTGGTATGAAGAGAGGGATGGACAGAGGAGAGAGGGGCGGGGGCATGAAGACCGGTATGGAGAGAGGGATGGACAGAGGAGAGAGGGGTGGGGGCATGAAGACCGGTATGGAGAGAGGGATGGACAGAGGAGAGAGGGATGGACAGAGGAGAGAGGGATGGACAGAGGAGAGAGGGATGGATAGAGGAGAGAGGGATGGATAGAGGAGAGAGGGATGGATAGAGGAGAGAGGGATGGATAGAGGAGAGAGGGATGGATAGAGGAGAGAGGGAGGTGGATGAAGGAGGAGAGAGGGATGGACAGAGGAGAGAGGGGCGGGGGCATGAAGACCGGTATGGAGAGAGGGATGGACAGAGGAGAGAGGGGCGGGGGCATGAAGACCGGTATGGAGAGAGGGATGGACAGAGGAGAGAGAGATGGATAGAGGAGAGAGGGATGGAGAGAGGGATGGATAGAGGAGAGAGGGATGGACAGAGGAGAGAGGGATGGATAGAGGAGAGAGGGATGGACAGAGGAGAGAGGGATGGAGAGAGGGATGGATAGAGGAGAGAAGGATGGATAGAGGAGAGAGGGATGGACAGAGGAGAGAGGGATGGATAGAGGAGAGAGGGATGGATAGAGGAGAGAGGGATGGATAGAGGAGAGAGGGATGGATAGAGGAGAGAGGGATGGATAGACGAGAGAGGGATGGACAGAGGAGAGAGGGGCGGGGGCATGAAGACCGGTATGAAGAGAGGGATGGATAGAGGAGAGAGGGATGGATAGAGGAGAGAGGGATGGACAGAGGAGAGAGGGGTGGGGGCATGAAGACCGGTATGAAGAGAGGGATGGACAGAGGAGAGAGGGGCGGGGGCATGAAGACCGGTATGGAGAGAGGGATGGACAGAGGAGAGAGGGATGGATAGAGGAGAGAGGGATGGACAGAGGAGAGAGGGATGGATAGAGGAGAGAGGGATGGATAGAGGAGAGAGTGGCGGGGGCATGAAGACCGGTATGGAGAGAGGATGACAGATGAGAGAGGGATGGACAGAGGAGAGAGGGATGGATAGAGGAGAGAGGGGTGGGGGCATGAAGACCGGTATGGAGAGAGGGATGGACAGAGGAGAGAGGGATGGATAGAGGAGAGAGGGATGGATAGAGGAGAGAGGGGTGGGGGCATGAAGACCGGTATGGAGAGAGGGATGGACAGAGGAGAGAGGGATGGACAGAGGAGAGAGGCGTGGGGGCATGAAGACCGGTATGGAGAGAGGGATGGACAGAGGAGAGAGGGATGGATAGAGGAGAGAGGGGCGGGGGCATGAAGACCGGTATGGAGAGAGGGATGGACAGAGGAGAGAGGGATGGACAGAGGAGAGAGGGGTGGGGGCATGAAGACCGGTATGAAGAGAGGGATGGACAGAGGAGAGAGGGGCGGGGGCATGAAGACCGGTATGGAGAGAGGGATGGACAGAGGAGAGAGGGATGGATAGAGGAGAGAGGGATGGACAGAGGAGAGAGGGATGGATAGAGGAGAGAGGGATGGATAGAGGAGAGAGTGGCGGGGGCATGAAGACCGGTATGGAGAGAGGGATGGACAGATGAGAGAGGGATGGACAGAGGAGAGAGGGATGGATAGAGGAGAGAGGGGTGGGGGCATGAAGACCGGTATGGAGAGAGGGATGGACAGAGGAGAGGGATGGATAGAGGAGAGAGGGGATGGATAGAGGAGAGAGGGGTGGGGGCAAGGAAGACCGGTATGGAGAGAGGGAAGGGAGAAGGAGGGATGGACAGAGGAGAGAGGGGGTGGGGGCAATGAAGACCGGCATGGAGTGACGGGACAGAGGAGAGAGGGATGGATAGAGTGGAGAGAGGGCGTGATATTGAAGATCTATGAAAGAGGGATGGACAGAGGAGAGAGGGATGGACAGAGGAGAGAGGGGGTGGGGGCAATGAAGACCGGCATGAAGAGAGGGATGGACAGAGGAGAGAGGGGCGGGGCATGAAGACCGGCATGGGAGGGATGGACAGAGGAGAGAGGGATGGACAGAGGAGAGAGGGAGACCGAGGAAGAGGGATGGATAGAGGAGAGAGGGATGGATAGAGGAGAGAGGGATGGATAGAGGAGAGAGGGATGGCAGAGGAAGAGGGATGGATAGAGGAGAGAGGGATGACAGAGGAGAGAGGGGCGGGGGCATGAAGACCGTATGAAGAGAGGGATGGACAGAGGAGAGGGATGGACAGAGGAGAGAGGGATGGACAGAGGAGAGAGGGGTGGGGGGCATGAAGACTGGTATGGAGAGAGGGATGGACAGAGGAGAGAGGGGCGGGGCAGAAGACCGGGATGGACAGATTAGAGGGATGGATAGAGGATTAGGGATGGATAGAGGAGAGAGAGGGATGGATAGAGGAGAGAGGGATGGACAGAGGAGAGAGGGATGGATAGAGGAGAGAGGGATGGATAGAGGAGAGAGGGATGGACAGAGGAGAGAGGGGACGGACGATATGAAGCACTGCGATGAAGAGAGGGATGGACAGAGGAGAGAGGGCGGGGGCATGAAGACCGGTATGGAGAGGGATGGACAGAGGAGAGAGGGGATGGGGCATAAGACCGGTGGAGAGAGGGATGGATAGAGGAGAGAGAGAGATGGATGGGGGAGGGATGAGAGAGGGATGGATAGGATGGAGAGAGGATGGACAGAGGAGAGAGGGATGGATAGAGGAGAGAGGGATGGACAGAGGAGAGAGGGATGATGAGGAGGGATGGATAGAGGAGAGAAGGATGGATAGAGTGAGAGAGGGATGACAGGAGGAGAGAGTGGATGGATAGAGGAGAGAGGGATGGATAGAGGAGAGAGGGACATAGAGGAGAGAGGGATGGATAGAGGAGAGAGGGACTGGATAGACGAGAGAGGGATGGACAGAGGAGAGAGGGGAGGGGGGGCATGAAGACTGTATGGAGAGAGGGATGGATAGAGGAGAGGGGGCGGGGGCATGAAGACCGGTATGGAGAGAGGGATGGACAGAGGAGAGAGGGATGGATAGAGGAGAGAGGGATGGACAGAGGAGAGAGGGATGGATAGAGGAGAGAGGATGGATAGAGGAGAGAGTGGACGGGGCATGAAGACCGGTATGGAGAGAGGGATGGACAGATGAGAGAGGGATGGACAGAGGAGAGAGGGATGGATAGAGGAGAGAGGGGTGGGGGCATGAAGACCGGTATGGAGAGAGGGATGGACAGAGGAGAGAGGGATGGATAGAGGAGAGAGGGATGGATAGAGGAGAGAGGGGTGGGGGCATGAAGACCGGTATGGAGAGAGGGATGGACAGAGGAGAGAGGGATGGACAGAGGAGAGAGGGTGGGGGCATGAAGACCGGGTATGGAGAGAGGGATGGACAGAGGAGAGAGGGATGGATAGAGGAGAGAGGGGCGGGGGCATGAAGACCGGTATGGAGAGAGGGATGGACAGAGGAGAGAGGGATGGATAGAGGAGAGAGGGATGGACAGAGGAGAGAGGGATGGATAGAGGAGAGAGGGATGGATAGAGGAGAGAGGGATGGGCATGAAGACCGGTAGGAGAGAGGGATGGACAGATGAGAGGGGATGGACAGAGGAGAGAGGGATGGACAGAGGAGAGAGGGGTGGGGCATGAAGACCGGTATGGAGAGAGGGATGGACAGAGGAGAGAGGGATGGATAGAGTGAGAGAGGGATGGATAGAGGAGAGAGGGATGGACAGAGGAGAGAGGGATGGATAGAGGAGAGAGGGATGGACAGAGGAGAGAGGGCATGACGAGAGAGGGATGGATAGAGGAGAGAGGATGGATAGAGAGAGAGAGGGATGGACAGAGGAGAGAGGGATGGATAGAGGAGAGAGGGATGGACAGAGGAGAGAGGGATGGATAGAGGAGAGAGGGATGGACAGAGGAGAGAGGGACGTGGATAGACGAGAGAGGGATGGACAGAGGAGAGAGGGGCGGGGGCATGAAGACCGGTATGAAGAGAGGGATGGATAGAGGAGAGAGGGATGGATAGAGGAGAGAGGGATGGACAGAGGAGAGAGGGGTGGGGGCATGAAGACCGGTATGAAGAGAGGGATGGACAGAGGAGAGAGGGGCGGGGGCATGAAGACCGGTATGGAGAGAGGGATGGACAGAGGAGAGAGGGATGGATAGAGGAGAGAGGGATGGACAGAGGAGAGAGGGATGGATAGAGGAGAGAGGGATGGATAGAGGAGAGAGTGGCGGGGGCATGAAGACCGGTATGGAGAGAGGGATGGACAGATGAGAGAGGGATGGACAGAGGAGAGAGGGATGGATAGAGGAGAGAGGGGTGGGGGCATGAAGACCGGTATGGAGAGAGGGATGGACAGAGGAGAGAGGGATGGATAGAGGAGAGAGGGATGGATAGAGGAGAGAGGGGTGGGGGCATGAAGACCGGTATGGAGAGAGGGATGGACAGAGGAGAGAGGGATGGACAGAGGAGAGAGGCGTGGGGGCATGAAGACCGGTATGGAGAGAGGGATGGACAGAGGAGAGAGGGATGGATAGAGGAGAGAGGGGCGGGGGCATGAAGACCGGTATGGAGAGAGGGATGGACAGAGGAGAGAGGGATGGACAGAGGAGAGAGGGGTGGGGGCATGAAGACCGGTATGAAGAGAGGGATGGACAGAGGAGAGAGGGGCGGGGGCATGAAGACCGGTATGGAGAGAGGGATGGACAGAGGAGAGAGGGATGGATAGAGGAGAGAGGGATGGGCAGAGGAGAGAGGGATGGGTAGAAGAGAGAGGGATGGATAGAGGAGAGAGCGGTGGGGCATGAAGACCGGTATGGAGAGAGGGATGGACAGAGGAGAGAGGGATGGACAGAGGAGAGAGGGATGGATAGAGGAGAGAGGGGTGGGGGCATGAAGACCGGTATGGAGAGAGGGATGGACAGAGGAGAGAGGGATGGATAGAGGAGAGAGGGATGGATAGAGGAGAGAGGGGTGGGGGCATGAAGACCGGCATGGAGAGAGGATGGACAGAGGAGAGAGGGATGGACAGAGGAGAGAGGGGTAAGCAGTGAAGACCGGTATGGAGAGAGAGGATGGACAGAGTGAGAGAGGGATGGACAGAGGAGAGAGGGGCGGGGGCATGAAGACCGGGTATGGAGAGAGGGATGGACAGAGGAGAGAGGGATGGACAGAGGAGAGAGGGGTGGGGGGCATGAAGACCGGTATGAAGAGAGGGATGGACAGAGGAGAGAGGGGCGGGGGCATGAAGACCGGTATGGAGAGAGGGATGGACAGAGAGAGAGGGCTGGGGGCCATGAAGACCGGTATGGGAGAGAGGGATGGATAGAGGAGAGAGGGATGGATAGAGGAGAGAGGGATGGACAGAGGAGAGAGGGATGGGGGCATGGAAGACCGGCATGAAGAGAGGGATGGACAGAGGAGAGAGGGGCGGGGGCATGAAGACCGGTATGGAGAGAGGGATGGACAGAGGAGAGAGGGATGGACAGAGGAGAGAGGGGGTAGGGGCATGGAAGACCGGAAAATGAAGAGAGATGGGATGGACAGAGGAGAGAGGGGCGGGGCATGAAGACCGGTATGGAGAGAGGGATGGACAGAGGAGAGAGGGATGGATAGAGGAGAGAGGGATGGACAGAGGAGAGAGGGATGGATAGAGGAGAGAGGGATGGATAGAGGAGAGAGGGTGACGGGGCATGAAGACTGGTATGGAGAGAGGGATGGACAGAGGAGAGAGGGATGGACAGAGGAGAGAGGGATGGATAGAGGAGAGAGGGGTGGGGGCATGAAGACCGGCATGGAGAGAGGGATGGACAGAGGAGAGAGGGGGATGGATAGAGGAGAGAGGGATGGATAGAGGAGAGAGGGGTGGGGGCATGAAGACCGGTATGGGAGAGAGGGATGGACAGAGGAGAGAGGGATGGACAGAGAGAGAGATGGGGGGGCATGAAGACCGGTATGGAGAGAGGGATGGACAGAGGAGAGAGGGATGGATAGAGGAGAGAGGGGCGGGGGCATGAAGACCGGTATGGAGAGAGGGATGGATAGAGGAGAGAGGGATGGACAGAGGAGAGAGGGGTGGGGGCATGAAGACCGGCATGAAAGAGAGGGATGGACAGAGGAGAGAGGGGCGGGGCATGAAGACCGGTATGGAGAGAGGGATGGACAGAGGAGAGAGGGCGATGGCATGAAGACCTGATGAAGAGAGGGATGGACAGAGGAGAGAGGGATGGATAGAGGAGAGAGGGATGGATAGAGAGAGAGAGGTGGGGCATGAAGACCGGTATGAAGAGAGGGATGGACAGAGGAGAGAGGGTGGGGACATGAAGACCGGTATGGAGAGAGGGATGGACAGAGGGGAGGGATGACAGAGGAGAGAGGGATGACAGAGGAGAGAGGGATGGAAGAGGAGAGAGGGATGGATAGAGGAGAGAGGGGCGGGGCATGGAAGACTGCATGGAGAGAGGGATGGACAGA
>NW_027036642.1:0-15121 GCF_034236695.1 Oncorhynchus nerka | reverse complement strand
TGGAACCCTCTGAGTAATGGGAGGACCATCCTCAGTGGAGACCCTCGGAGGAGGAATGGGAGGACCAAACTCAGTGGAGGCCATCGGAGGAGGAATGGGAGGACCATCCTCAGTGGAGACCCTCGGAGGAATGGGAGGACCATCCTCAGTGGAGACCCTCGGAGGAATGGGAGGACCATCCTCAGTGGAGACCCTCGGAGGAGGAATGGGAGGACCAAACTCAGTGGAGGCCATCGGAGGAGGAATGGGAGGACCATCCTCAGTGGAGACCCTCTGAGTAATGGGAGAACCATCCTCAGTGGAGACCCTCGGAGGAATGGGAGAACCATCCTCAGTGACTTTCATAAAAATAAAAAGCATTAGAAAAAGTTATCCTTATTAGATTAAGCGAAATATATAAACACTTTACAAAATAATTGATTAAAACACACTGTTTTGCAATGAAGGTCTACAGTAGCCTCAACAACACTCTGTGGGTAGCACCAAGGTGTAGCCGGAGGACAGCTAGCTTCCGTCCTCCTCTGGGTACATTGGTGTTTGGTATTTCATTAGGATCCCCATTAGCTGTTGCAAAAGCAGCAGCTGCTCTTCCTGGGGTTCAACACAAAACACGAAACACAATACACAATGACATAATACAGAATATTAATAGACAAGAACAGCTCAAGGACAGAACTACCTCCATTACAAAATACATTTATAAAAAAGAGGCACATGTAGCCTACATATCAATGCATACAAACTATCTAGGTCAAATAGGGGAGAGGCCTTGTGCCGTGAGGTGTTGCTTTATCTGTTTTTTGAAACCAGGTTTTCTGTTCCTTCCATATGAGATGGAAGGAAATTCCATACAATAATGGCTCTATATAATACTGTATGCTTTCTTGAATATGTTCTGGATTTGGGGACTGTGAAAAGACCCCTGGTGGCATGTCTGGTGGGGTAAGTGTGTTCTGGATTTGGGGACTGTGAAAAGACCCCTGGTGGCATGTCTGGTGGGGTAAGTGTGTTCTGGATTTGGGGACTGTGAAAAGACCCCTGGTGGCATGTCTGGTGGGGTAAGTGTGTTCTGGATTTGGGGACTGTGAAAAGACCCCTGGTGGCATGTCTGGTGGGGGTAAGTGTGTTCTGGATTTGGGGACTGTGAAAAGACCCCTGGTGGCATGTCTGGTGGGGTAAGTGTGTTCTGGATTTGGGGACTGTGAAAAGACCCCTGGTGGCATGTCTGGTGGGGTAAGTGTGTGTGTGTCAGCTGACAATGCAAACAATTAGGGATTTTCAACACATTAATGTTTCTTATAAAAACAAGAAGTGATGCAGTCAGTCTCTCCTCAACTCTCAGCCAAGAGAGAGACTGGCATGCATAGTGTTAATATCAGCCCTCTGATTACAGTCAGTCTCTCCTCAACTCTCAGCCAAGAGAGAGACTGGCATGCATAGTGTTAATATCAGCCCTCTGATTACAGTCAGTCTCTCCTCAACTCTCAGCCAAGAGAGAGACTGGCATGCATAGTGTTAATATCAGCCCTCTGATTACAGTCAGTCTCTCCTCAACTCTCAGCCAAGAGAGAGACTGGCATGCATAGTGTTAATATCAGCCCTCTGATTACAGTCAGTCTCTCCTCAACTCTCAGCCAAGAGAGAGACTGGCATGCATAGTGTTAATATCAGCCCTCTGATTACAGTCAGTCTCTCCTCAACTCTCAGCCAAGAGACTGGCATGCATAAGTTAATATCAGCCCTCTGATTACAGTCAGTCTCTCCTCAACTCTCAGCCAAGAGAGGGACTGGCATGCATAGTGTTAATATCGGCCCTCTGATTACAGTCAGTCTCTCCTCAACTCTCAGCCAAGAGAGACTGGCATGCATAGTATTAATATCAGCCCTCTGATTACAGTCAGTCTCTCCTCAACTCTCAGCCAAGAGAGACTGGCATGCATAGTATTAATATCAGCCCTCTGATTACAGTCAGTCTCTCCTCAACTCTTAGCCAAGAGAGACTGGCATGCATAGTATTAATATCAGCCCTCTGATTACAGTCAGTCTCTCCTCAACTCTCAGCCAAGAGAGACTGGCATGCATAGTATTAATATCAGCCCTCTGATTACAGTCAGTCTCTCCTCAACTCTCTAGCCAGAGAGACTGGCATGCATAGTATTAATATCAGCCTCTGATTACAGTCAGTCTCTCCTCAACTCTCAGCCAAGAGAGACTGGCATGCATAGTATTAATATCAGCCCTCTGATTACAGTCAGTCTCTCCTCAACTCTCAGCCAAGAGAGACTGGCATGCATAGTATTAATATCAGCCCTCTGATTACAGTCAGTCTCTCCTCAACTCTCAGCCAAGGAGACTGGCATGCATAGTATTAATATCAGCCCTCTGATTACAGTCAGTCTCTCCTCAACTCTCAGCCAAGAGAGACTGGCATGCATAGTATTAATATCAGCCCTCTGATTACAGTCAAGCTCTCAACTCTCAGCTGGAAGAGAGACTGGGCATGGCATAGTGTTATCAGCCTCTGATTACAGTCAGTCTCTCTCAACTCTCAGCCAAGAGAGACTGGCATGCATAGTGTTAATATCAGCCCTCTGATTACAGTCAGTCTCTCCTAACTTCAGCCAAGAGAGACTGGCATGCATAGTATTAATATCAGCCCTCTGATTACAGTCAGTCTCTCCTCAACTCTCAACCAAGAGAGACTGGCATGCATAGTGTTAATATTAGCCCTGATTACAGTCAGTCTCTCCTCAACTCCTAGCCAAGAGAGACTGGCATGCATAGTATTAATATCAGCCCTCTGATTACAGTCAGTCTCTCCTCAATCCTCAGCCAAGAGAGACTGGCAGCATAGTATTAATATTAGCCCTCTGACTACAGTCAGTCTCTCCTCAACTCTTAGCCAAGAGAGACTGGCATGCATAGTATTAATATCAGCCCTCTGATTACAGTCAGTCTCTCCTCAAATCAACTGGCATGCATAGTATTAATATCAGCTCCTCTGACTATGTCAGTCTCTCTCAAGAGAGACTGGCATGCATAGTATTAATATTTCTGATTACAGTCAAGTCTCTCTCAACTTTCTTAAATCTGGTGAGAGGATTACAATTAAGAGCAAAACGGGGCTCCCTGTTCTGAGCTGCAGCTAACTAGGCCTTTCCTGCAGCACTAAACCATTACGACTGACGATAATCAAGATTAGATAAACCAGAGCTGTAGAACTTGCTTTTTTGAGTGTCACAAAGCAGAGCATCTTTTAGGTTTCACACAAAACCAGAGGCTCGTGGTTCCCACCCCTTCCATCGACTTACACAGTAATTATGACAACTTCCGAAGGACATCCTCAACCTATCAGAGCTGAAGAAGTATGAAACTAACATCTTGTCCACCCAATCAAAGGATCAGAGAATGAATCTAGTACTGAAAGCATTAGCTACAGCTAGCTAGCACTGGCTAGCACCTGCAGTGTATAACATGATTAATCTAGTACTGAAAGCAAGCTTTGAAGCTAGCTAGCACTGCAGTGCATAACATGATGAATCTAGTACTGAAAGCATAAGCTACAGCTAGCTAGTACTGCAGTGTATAAATATGATTAATCTAGTACTGAAAGCATTAGCTACAGCTAGCTAGCACTGCAGTGCACATGATGAACTAGATGGGAAAGCATAAGCTACAGCTAGTTAGCACTGTAGTGCATAACATGTGAGAGTAGTTGAAAAGAGAGAGAAAGACAATAGTTAAACAGTTTTGAACAAATGTATTTCTTCAAAAATTAAAGAGAAGAGCAGCAGAGTGAGTGAGAAAGCTAGCTATATTTCATTGTAGAGACAATGGGAGATATGTTGTGTTAAAGTCGGAAGTTAACATACACTTAGGTTGAGTCATTTAAACTCGTTTTTTCAACCACCAAATTTCTCTTGTTAACAAACTATAGTTTTGGCAAGTCGGTTAGGCATCTACTTTGTGGATGATAAAAGTATTTTTTTTCCAACAATTGTTTACAGACAGATTATTTCAATTATAATTCACTGTGCCACAATTCCAGTGGGTCAGTAGTTTTACATACACTAAGCTGACTGTGCCTTTAAACAGCTTGGAAAATTCCAGAAAATGATGCCATGGCTTTAGAAGCACCTTGATAGTCTGTTTGAAATAATTTGAGAAAATTGTGGGTGTACCTGGGATGTATTTCAAGCCTACTCACACTCCGTGCCTCTTTGTTTGACATCATGGGAAAATCAAAAAGAAATCAGCCAAGACCTCAGAAAAATAATTGTAGACCTCCACAAGTCTGGTTCATCCTGGGGAGTTAAAATTCCAAACGCCTGAAGGTGCCACGTTCATCTGTACAAACAATATCAACACCACAGCCGTCATACCGGGAAGGAGATGCTTCTGTCTCCTAGAGATGAACGCACTTTGGTGCACAAAGTGCAAATTAATCCCAGAACAACAGCAAAGGACCTTGTGAAGATGCTGGAGGAAACAGGTACAAAACTATCTATCTACAGTGCAAAACTAATCCTATATCGACATAAGCTGAAAGGCCTTTCAGCAAGGAAGAAGTCACTGCTGCAAAACCGCCATAAAAATCCAGACTACGGTTTGCAACTGCACATGGGGACAAAGATTGTACTTTTTGGAGAAATGTCCTCTGGTCTGATGAAACAAAAATAGAACTGTTTGGCCATAATGACCATCAATGATTGGAGGAAAAGGGGAGACTTGCAAGCTAAAGAACACTTATCCCAACCGTGAAGCATCATGTTGTGGGGGTGCTTTGCTGCAGGAGGGACTGGTGCACTTCACAAAATAGATGGCATCATGAGGAGGGAAAATATGTGGATATATTGAAGCAACATCTCAAGACATCAGTCAGGAAGTTGAAGCTTGGTCGAAATGGGTCTTCCAAATGGACAATGACCCAAGCATACTTACAAAGTTGTGGCAAATGGCTTAAGGACAACAAAGTCAAGGTGTTGGAGTGGCTTATCACAAAGCCCTGACCTCAATCCTATAGAAGATTTGTGTGCAGAACTGAAAAGCGTGTGAGCAAGGAGGCCTGCAAACCTGATTGTGTTACATCAGCTTTGGGCCAAAATTCACCCAACTCATTGTGGGAAGCTTGTGGAAGGCTACCCAAAACATTTGACCCAAGTTAAACAATTTAAAGGCAATGCTACCAAATACTAATTGAGCGTATGTAAACTCCTGACTCACTGGGAATGTGATGAAAGAAATCAAATCTGAAATAAATAAATCATTCTCTCTACTATTATTTCACATTCTTAAAATAAAGTGGTGATCCTAACTGACCTTAGACAGGGAATTTATAATAGGATTAAATGTCAGGAATTGTGTAAAACTGAGTTTAAATGTATTTGGCTAAGGTGTATGTAAACTTAAGACTTCAACTGTGTATACAGAGAGAGAGAGACGGACAGACAGACAGACAGACAGACAGGACGGACGGACGGACAGACAGACGGACGGACAGACAGGACAGACAGACAGACAGACAGACAGACAGACAGACAGACAGACAGACAGACAGACAGACAGACAGACAGACAGACAGACAGACAGACAGACAGACAGACAGACAGAGAGACAGACAGACAGACAGACAGACAGACAGACAGACAGACAGACAGACAGACAGACAGACAGACAGACAGACAGACAGACAGACAGACAGACAGACAGACCCTGGTCTCTAAATGTTGTTATCCTCAGTTCTGTTCTGTCCGTTATCAACAGATCCATGTGTCCTCTGCAGATAGGAAAACAACAACACACAAAACAACAACACACACACACACACACACACACACACACACACACACACACACACACACACACATGACGACAGGGGATAGGAGGGGGTAGGTGGGTAGGGGGTGGGGTTGGGGGTATGATTGGTAGGGCCCTCACCTCCTCCTTGTCGGCTGTCTCATTCATCTCATTCATTGTTGGTAATCAGGTCTACTACTGTTGTGTCGTCTGCAAACTTGGTGATTGAGGACATTTTCTCAAAGGCGGGGTTACAGGTTTACAACTTTCAAAGCAGAATAACTTCCCCATTGTTCCCCAACTATAGTGTATGATATATAGATCTACCATGTTGTAGCTCTGAATCTTCCACTTTAATCCAATGTAAAAATAATATATATAAAAAAATCAAACTATGATGTCAAAGTCTAACAAAACCCACAATATTTTTTATAATCAATTTCTCTCAGCCAATCATCAGTCATTTGTGTAAGTGCTGTTGTTATATAAGTGTTATGAACGTTTATTGTCAATTTGTTTAGAGTAAAATAGCATTGTATCTGGTCGAACTACAATTTTTCCCAACCCTTTACTAAGGGTTGGTAACAGGCTGATTGGTCGGCTATTTGAGCCAGTAAAGGGTGCTTTACTATTCTTAGGTAGAGGAATGACTTCAGCTTCCTCCAGGCCTGAGGGCACACACTCTCTAGTAGATATTGCAAAGGGACTGGCAATATCGTCCTCTGTTATCCTTAGTAATTTTCCTTCCAAGTCGTCAGACCGGTGGCTTGTCATTGTTGATAGACAACAATACTTTGTTTGACTCTTCCACACTGACTTTATGGAATTCCAAAAATTACAACGCTCATCTTTTGATGTTTGTAAATACCGGGTCAAACAGCTATTCTACTGGGGACAGCCTGGGCTATAGATAATGCCGCAGACACTGTGACCACCATTCATACCATATTCATACAGAGGTTGTGGAACAGCCTAGAGAGCCATCATTCATTCATACAGAGGTTGTGGAGAAAGAGACAGCAACTACGACAACAGCTCTGATCCCACCACACCCAAGTACCTTGCTGCCCCTCATCCCTCCACTCATCCCTCCACTCCATCCCTCCACTCATCCCTCCATCTCTCCCCTCCTCCCTCCACTCATCCTCCATCTCTCCCTCCTCCCTCCTCCTCCTCCCCTCCACTCATCCCTCCATCTCTCCCCCTCATCCCTCCACTCATCCCTCCATCTCTCCCTCCTCCCTCCTCCTCCCTCCATCTCTCCCTCCCCTCCACTCATCCCTCCATCTTCCCCTTCCTCCCTCTCATCTCCCCTCCTCCCTCCTCCCTCCTCCTCCTCCCCCCTCCTCCTCCTCCTCCCTCCATCTCTCCCCTCCTCCCTCCTCCTCCCTCCATCTCTCCCTCCTCCCTCCACTCCCTCCCTCCATCTCTCCTCCCTCTCCCCTCCATCCCTCCCCTCCTCCTCTCCCTCCTCCCTCCATCTCTCCCTCCCTCCCTCCTCCTCCTCCATCTCTCCCCTCCTCCCTCCACCTCAACCCTCCATCTCTCTCTCCTCACCCTCCTCCCTCCATCTCTCCCTCCGCCTCCCTCCTCCCTCCACTCATCCTCCACTCATCCCTCCATCTCTCCCCTCCTCCTCCCTCCTCCCCTCCATCTCCCTCTCCCTCCACTCATCCCTCCATCTCTTCTCCTCCCTCCACTCCTCCCTCCATCTCCTCCTCCTCCTCCCCTCCCTCCCTCCATCTCTCCCTCCCTCCCACCCTCCTCCCATCTCTCCCTCCATCTCTCCATCTCCCTCCCTCCATCTCTCCCCCTCCTCCCTCCCCTCCTCCCTCCATCTCTCCTCCTCCCTCCATCTCTCCATCTCTCCCCTCCCCCTCCCCTCCTCCCTCCCCTCCCCTCCTCCTCCCCTCCTCCCTCCATCTCCTCCCTCCTCCTCTCCATCTCTCCCTCCCTCCTCCTCCTCCTCCATCTCTCCCTCTCTCTCCCCCTCCCTCCCTCCATCTCTCCCTCCCTCCTCCCTCCATCTCTCCCCTCCTCCCCTCCACTCCCCTCCATCTCCCCCTCTCCTCCCCTCCTCGCTCCATCTCTCCCTCCTCCCCTCCCTCCTCCCTCCTCCTCCCTCTCTCCCTCCTCTACTCCCTCTCCATCTCTCCTCCTCCACTCATCCCTCCATCTCCCCTCCTCCTCCACCATCCCTCTCCATCTTCCTCCTCCCTCCACTCATCCACCTCCCTCCTCTTCCTCCTCCCTCCATCTTCCTCCTCATCCTCCTCCCTCCCTCCTCCCCTCCACTCATCCCTCCATCTTCCCCTCCTCCCTCCATCTCTCCCCTCCTCTCCCCTCCATTCCCCCCTCCTCCTCCCCTCCATCTCTCCTCCTCCCTCCTCCCTCCTCTCCTCCCTCCTCTTCCCTCCTCCTCCTCCTCCTCCCTCCCCACATTCCGTATGACATGTTATGAATTATATTTCGTCAGCTAGGTTGCTATGACCAGGTGGAAATAGGGACCTAAATGACTCAAGTAAAAGTGAAAGTCACCCAGTAAAATACAGTAGAGTAAAAAGTCTAAAAGTGTTTGGTTTAAAATGTACTTAAGTATCTAAAGTAAATGTATGAATAATTTCAAATTCCTTATATTACAAACCAGATGGATGGCACAATGTTTATTTTTAATTACGGATAGACAGGGGCACACTCAACACCCACACATCATTTACAAATTAAGCATTTGTGCGCTAGTGAGTCTGCCAGATCAGAGTCAGAGGATGACCAGGATGCCTCTGTTTAGTGAGTCCGGCCAGATCAGAGTCAGAGGGATGACCAGGATGTTCTCTGTTTAGTGAGTCCGCCAGATCAGAGTCAGTAGGGATGACCAGGGATGTTCTCTGTTCTCTAGTGAGTCCTCCAGATCAGAGGCAGTAGGGATGTTCTCTGTTTAGGTGAGTCCACCAGATCAGAGGCAGTAGGGATGACTAGGATGTTCTCTGTTTACTGAGTCCTCCAGATCAGAGGCAGTAGGGATGTTCTCTGTTTAGTGAGTCCACCAGATCAGAGGCAGTAGGGATGACCAGGGATGTTCTCTGTTTACTGAGTCCCAGATCAGAGACAGTAGGGATGACCAGGGATGTTCCAGGAATCTCTGTTTATGAGTCCTCCAGATCAGAGTGCAGTAGGGGATGACCAGGATGTTCTCTGTTTAGTGAGTCCTCCAGATCAGAGGCAGTAGGATGACCAGGATGTTCTCTGTTTAGTGAGTCCTCCAGATCAGAGGCAGTAGGGATGACCAGGGATGTTCTCTGTTTAGTGAGTCCCCAGATCAGAGGCAGTAGGGATGACCAGGGATGTTCTCTGTTTAGGGGTGAGTCCTCCAGATCAGAGGCAGTAGGGATGACCAGGGATGTTCTCTGTTTGGTGAGTCCTCCAGATCAGAGACAGTAGGGATGACCAGGATACTTGTTTAGAGTCCTCCAGATCAGAGGCAGTAGGGATGACCAGGAGTCCCCTCCAGATCAGAGGCAGTAGGGATGACCAGGGACGCCTCTTGATTATGTGTGAATTGGACTATTTTCCTGTCTTCTTGCTGCTCAAAATGTAACGAGTACTTTTGGGTGTCAGGTAAAATATATGGAGTAAAAAGTACATTATTTTCTTTAGAATGTAAAAGGAAGTAAAAGTAGTCAAAAATATTAATAGTAAAAGTAAAATATAGATACCTTCAAAACGACTTAAGTAGTATGTTAATGTACATTTACTTTGGTACTTTACACCAGAGTTAAGGTTTAAGGTTATGGTTAGGAGTTAGAGTTAGGAGTTAGGCTAAAGGGTTGTGTTAGAGTTAGGAGGTAGGTTAAAGGGTTATGTTAGGAGTTAGGAGTTAAGGTTTAAGGTTATGGTTAGGAGTTGTGGTTAGGGAGTTAGGTTAAAAGGGGTTAAGGTTGTGGAGCTAGGGAGGCAGGTTAAAGGGTTAAGAGAGCAAGAGTTAAGGTTTAAAGAGGTTATATTAGGAGTATTAGGTTGTATGGTTATATTAGGAGTTAGATTTAGGGAGTTGGGTTAAAGGGTTATAAGAGGAGTTAGGTTGAGTTAGGTTGGGTGGTTAAGGTTAGAGTTAGAGCAGGTTAGGGTTAAAGGGTTAGGAGTTAGGAGTTAGAGGTAGGTTAAAGGGTTAGGGTTAGGAGTTAGAGTTAGAGTTAGGCTAGGAGCAGGAGTTAGAGGCAGGGTTGTGCTTAAAATGCTCATAGTAGCCGTGACCATATTGAAACTTTGTAGGTCACTAGATGTTCTCTTATAATACCACCCTTCTTCTCTAGTCTCAAACATAACATATCATACTCAATTCAGTGTCCCGGATTTTAGTTAACTATGTTACTTCTAGTCTATGAGACCAGGGTGTATTTTCAGTACAGTACAGTACAGTACAGTACAACACAGTACAGTACAACACAGTACAGTACAGCACAGCACAGTACAGCACAGCACAGTACAGTACAGTACAGCACAGTACAGTACAGCACAGTACAGCACAGTACAGTACAGCACAGTACAGTACAGCACAGTACAGTACAGCACAGTACAGCACAGTACAGTACAGCACAGTACAGCACAGCACAGTACAGCACAGTACAGTACAGCACAGTACAGTACAGCACAGTACAGTACAGCACAGTACAGTACAGCACAGTACAGTACAGCACAGTACAGTACAGCACAGTACAGCACAGTACAGTACAGTACAGCACAGCACAGTACAGCACAGTACAGTACAGCACAGTATAGTACAGCACAGTACAGTACAGCACAGTACAGTACAGTACAGCACAGTATAGTACAGCACAGTACAGTACAACACAGTACAGTACAGTACAACACAGCACAACACAGCACAGCACAGTACAGTACAACACAGCACAGCACAGTACAGTACAGCACAGCACAGCACAGTACAGTACAACACAGCACAGCACAGTACAGTACAGCACAGCACAGTACAGTACAACACAGCACAGCACAGTACAGTACAACACAGCACAGCACAGTACAGCACAACACAGTACAGTACAGTACAGTACAGTACAACACAGCACAGCACAGCACAGCACAGTACAGTACAGTACAGTACAGTACAGCACAACACAGTACAGTACAGCACAACACAACACAGCACAGTACAACACAACACAACACAGTACAGTACAGCACAACACAACACAGTACAGTACAGCACAGCACAACACAGTACAGCACAGTACAGTACAACACAGCACAGTACAGTACAGTACAGCACAACACAGTACAGCACAGTACAGTACAGTACAGCACAACACAGTACAGTACAGCACAACACAACACAGCACAACACAGCACAGTACAGTACAGCACAACACAACACAACACAGCACAACACAGCACAGCACAGCACAGTACAGTACAACACAACACAGCACAACACAGCACAACACAGCACAGCACAGTACAGTACAACACAGCACAGTACAACACAGCACAACACAGCACAGCACAGTACAGTACAACACAACACAGCACAGTACAGTACAACACAGCACAGTACAACACAGCACAACACAGTACAGTACAACACAGCACAACACAGCACAACACAGCACAGCACAGTACAGTACAACACAGCACAGTACAACACAGTACAGCACAACACAGTACAGTACAACACAGCACAACACAGCACAACACAGCACAGCACAGTACAGTACAACACAGCACAGTACAACACAGCACAACACAGCACAGCACAGTACAGTACAACACAACACAGCACAGTACAGTACAACACAGCACAGTACAACACAGCACAACACAACACAGCACAGTACAGTACAACACAGCACAGCACAGTACAGTACAACACAGCACAGTACAACACAGCACAACACAGTACAACACAGCACAGTACAACACAGCACAACACAGCACAGCACAGTACAGCACAACACAACACAGCACAGCACAGTACAGTACAACACAACACAGCACAACACAGCACAGCACAGTACAGTACAGTACAGCACAACACAGCACAGTACAGTACAGCACAACACAACACAGCACAGTACAGTACAACACAACACAACACAGCACAGTACAGTACAGCACAGTACAGTACAACACAACACAACACAGTACAGTACAGCACAACACAGTACAGCACAGCACAACACAACACAGCACAACACAGCACAACACAACACAGCACAGTACAGTACAGCACAACACAGTACAGTACAGCACAACACAGCACAACACAGCACAACACAGTACAGTACAGCACAACACAACACAGCACAGTACAGTACAGTACAGCACAACACAACACAACACAGTACAACACAGCACAGTACAACACAGCACAACACAGCACAGCACAGTACAGTACAACACAGCACAACACAGCACAACACAGTACAGCACAACACAACACAACACAGCACAACACAGTACAGTACAGCACAGCACAGCACAACACAGCACAACACAGTACAGTACAGCACAACACAACACAACACAGCACAACACAGTACAGTACAGCACAACACAACACAACACAGTACAGTACAGTACAACACAACACAGCACAACACAGCACAGTACAGTACAGTACAGTACAGCACAACACAGTACAGTACAGTACAACACAACACAGCACAACACAGCACAGTACAGTACAGCACAACACAGTACAGTACAGTACAGCACAACACAGCACAGTACAGTACAACACAACACAGCACAACACAGTACAGTACAGTACAGCACAACACAACACAACACAGCACAACACAGTACAGTACAGTACAACACAACACAGCACAACACAGTACAACACAACACAGCACAACACAGCACAGTACAGTACAGCACAACACAGTACAGTACAGTACAACTTACAGCACAGTACAGTACAACACAACACAGCACAACACAGCACAGTACACTACAGCACAACACAGTACAGTACAGTACAGCACAACACAGCACAGTACAGTACAACACAACACAGCACAACACAGCACAGTACAGTACAGCACAACACAGTACAGTACAGTACAGCACAACACAGCACAGTACAGTACAACACAACACAGCACAACACAGTACAGTACAGTACAGCACAACACAATACAACACAGCACAACACAGTACAGTACAGTACAACACAACACAGCACAACACAGTACAACACAACACAGCACAACACAGCACAGTACAGTACAGCACAACACAGTACAGTACAGTACAGCACAACACAACACAGCACAACACAGTACAGCACAACACAGCACAACACAGCACAGTACAGTACAGCACAACACAGTACAGTACAGTACAGCACAACACAGCACAGTACAGTACAACACAACACTGTTATCAACACAGTAATAGTACAACACAGCACAGTACAGTACAGCACAGCATTGTGCATACAGCACAACACATTGTTAGTCAACACAGCACAGTACAGTACAGCACAACACAGTACAGTACAGTACAGCACAACACAGCACAGTACAGTACAACACAACACAGCACAACACAGTACAGTACAGTACAGCACAACACAGCACAACACAGCACAGTACAGTACAGCACAACACAGTACAGTACAGTACAGCACAACACAGCACAGTACAGTACAACACAACACAGCACAACACAGTACAGCACAGTACAGTACAACACAACACAGCACAACACAGTACAGTACAGTACAGTACAACACAACACAACACAGCACAACACAGTACAGTACAGTACAACACAACACAGCACAACACAGTACAACACAACACAGTACAGCACAGCACAGTACAGTACAGCACAACACAGTACAGTACAGTACAGCACAACACAACACAGCACAACACAGTACAACACAACACAGCACAACACAGCACAGTACAGTACAGTACAACACAACAGTACAGTACAGCACAACACAGCACAGTACAGTACACACAACACAGCACAACACAGTACAGTACAACACAGCACACAGCACAACACAGACACAGTACAGTACAGCACAACACAGCACAGTACAGTACAACACAACACAGCACAACACAGTACAGCACAGGCACAGTGCACAGCACAACACAACACAACACAGCACAAATTACAGTACAGTACAGTACAACACAACACAGCACAACACAGCACAGTACAGTACAGTACAGTACAGCACAACACAGCACAGTACAGTACAGTACAGTACAGCACAACACAGCACAACACAGCACAACACAACACAGCACAGCACAACACAACACAGCACAGCACAACACAAAGACACAGCACAGCAGTTACAGTCCAGCACAACACAGCACAACACAGTCCAACACAGCACAGTACAGTACAGTACAGTACAGTACAACACAACACAGCACAACACAGTACAGTACAGTACAGCACAACACAACACAACACAGCACCATACACAGTACAGTACAGTAAACACAACATATCCAACACAGCACAGTACAGTACAGTACAGTACAGCACAACACAGCACAGTACATCCAGTACAGCACAGCACAACACAGCCACAGCACAGCAGTTACATTCAACACAGCACAGCAGTTATATCCTCAACACAGCACAGCAGAAGAGATCCTGACACAGCACAGCAGCTTACATCTAACACAGCACAGCAGTTTGGCATCTAACACAGTACAGCAGTTATGACTGACACAGCACAGCAGTCATATCATTCAACACAATACAGCAGTTTTCATATCCAACAGCACAGCAGTTATATCCAACACAGCACAGCAGTCATAATCCGTAAAATCAACAGTACAGCACAACACAGTACAGTACAGTACAGTACAGCACAACACAGTACAGTACAGTACAGCACAGCACAGTACAGTACAGTACAGCACAACACAGTACAGTACAGCACAACACAGTACAGCACAACACAGTACAACACAACACAGTACAGCACAACACAGTACAGCACAACACAGTACAACACAGTACAGTACAGCACAACACAACACAGTACAGTACAGCACAACACAGCACAACACAGTACAGTACAGCACAACACAGCACAACACAGCACAACACAGCACAGTACAGTACAGCACAACACAGTACAGCACAGTACAGTACAGTACAGCACAACACAGCACAGTACAGTACAGTACAGTACAGCACAACACAGCACAACACAGCACAACACAACACAGCACAGCACAACACAACACAGCACAGCACAACACAGCACAGTACAGTACAGTACAGTACAGCACAACACAGCACAACACAGCACAACACAGCACAG